>NW_011367268.1:13773-14121 GCF_000735185.1 Notothenia coriiceps | reverse complement strand
TCCGGTGGAACTCCATGGGACTTTATTTCGGAAAAATTATGTATTGAAGTCAATGGCGAGAGAAAAGTTATCTTTCGATCCCGTTTGAATTGTGCCACGAATTACACACATGATGTTTGTCAATCTTAAAAAATAATTTCCATGTAAAAAAAGTCACAGTTTGTCGTAAAACTGTGAATTAACACTTATTTGTGTGTGAAACCGCTCAATGAACTACATCTCTGGTCTCGCACAACACACGTAACCAACACCAGAAGAGGTGAAAAGTATTAAACAAGGTGGAAATCATTACATGTCTGGGCGTGTGGGGGAGCTGCTATTACACAAAAGGGGAGTTAGTTGGTTCCG
>NW_011367268.1:12683-12939 GCF_000735185.1 Notothenia coriiceps | reverse complement strand
AATGCTGTGTCCGATGCTGTGAAATTGGCGTGACTTAAAGAAATAAGACTGCTTTGAAGATTTAAACAATTAAGCATGTAATTGTGGAGACTAAACTGAAATGTATTGCTTCCAAAAATGTCCGTTGATGGGGTGCCAGATTTTGAAACTGCTTTTTAATCTCCCTCCTGCATCGGCTCTGATCTCCACCGTGTAACCACAGACATCCCCCCCCCCACCCCCAGGGAGATAGCATCAAAAGATCCCCACCAAGCTC
>NW_011367268.1:11400-11883 GCF_000735185.1 Notothenia coriiceps | reverse complement strand
GGGATATTTATCTCCCATTCTTTCACTTTTTCTGACATGCCGTTAATGTCTCTGTTTAGTGAACTACAGCAATCTGAAAGCCTGTACATTATTTATATCACACTTTATCAGTAGAAAAATGCATGAAATGACTTTTTTAATGCAGTATTTTCTGATTTATGGCGCAAACAAAGATATTTCGCTCTGTGCAAACCTTTGACTCTAATATGTCAACAACATGAAACTAGAAAATGAACCTGGCTTTATCCAATGTTCACACAAGAGTTCTACATCCTGACACATCCTTCATCTACACCGTCTCAACTGAAAGAGGACCAGAAACACATTAAAAAAATAATAAAATGTGGAGACTTTGGGATATTTATCTCCCATTCTTTTACTTTTCTACATTTTACAGACCAGACATGTCGTTGATGTCACTGTTTACCAAACTACCACTTTTTCTGAAAAATGCATAAAATTATGCAATAATTACTGGGGTTC
>NW_011367268.1:8960-9455 GCF_000735185.1 Notothenia coriiceps | reverse complement strand
TGTCTGTCTGTCTTCTTCTGCTGTTCCCTTTAGTGTTTCCTTCCTGTCTGTCTTCTGCTGTTCCCTTTAGTGTTTCCTTCCTGTCTGTCTGTCTTCTTCTGCTGTTCCCTTTAGTGTTTCCTTCCTGTCTGTCTTCTTCTGCTGTTCCCTTTAGTGTTTCCTGTCTTCTTCTGCTGTTCCCTTTAGTGTTTCCTTCTTGTCTGTCTTCTTCTGCTGTTCCCTTTAGTGTTTCTTTCCTGTCTGTCTGTCTTCTTCTGCTGTTCCCTTTAGTGTTTCTTTCCTGTCTGTCTGTCTTCTTCTGCTGTTCCCTTTAGTGTTTCCTTCTTGTCTGTCTGTCTTCTTCTGTGTTCCCTTTAGTGTTTCCTTCATGTCTGTCTTCTTCTGCTGTTCCCTTTAGTGTTTCTTTCATGTCTGTCTGTCTTCTTCTGCTGTTCCCTTTAGTGTTTCTTTCCTGTCTGTCTGTCTTCTTCTGCTGTTCCCGTTAGTGTTTCCTTC
>NW_011367268.1:0-8799 GCF_000735185.1 Notothenia coriiceps | reverse complement strand
CACACAACACCATAACACAACACACACCAACACACAACCACACACACACACATACACCACCACACTACCATCGACAGACTGGAACGCTGCGACGTCGCCGGGAGCCGGACGAGGTCGTAGAGGAGCATTTGCAGGAGCAAACCAGAAGCAGGAAGACCCAGTCGAGGTCTGTCCCGCGGCGTCGCGAGCCGCGGTACTATCATGCCTCCGTCGAGAGGCTACCCGCACGACGGACGGTGGGACTTGCTCGGGGGGTTGCCTCTTTGCGAGTCTCAGTCTACAAACTTGTAGAAAAATGGTGTAAATCAGGGTGTCCGTTGAAGATTAACGTCGCAAACCTTTCATTGAAAGATAAGGTAATGACATAAACTCACTTTTTCCCTGCTCCATGAACGAAGAATATAAAAATAAAAAATAACGCGACCGTAAACCTACCATTTTTTAAAATGAACAAATGAACGGTCGTAATGGATCATGTTTTATATTTGGTCGATTAATTATACTCATATTCTTATGAATTCTCATATTGTTCAATTCATCGAAGAGGACTACGTACAAATTAGTCACAGATATTTAAGACTTTTACCGGTAAGACTATTAGCTCATGAAAATCACCAACGCATGAATCCGTCGCATATAAAACGAGTAATGGACTGGCTTTATTTTAGTTCCATTTATAAATGCTATAGTAATTTAGTCTTTGTCCGAAATGGCCCGTTCGTGATGTGTCTTAATATAATTCATTATTTATTTTCGATATGTATTCTATGTAAATTTACTCGAGTGGAAAAGCGTGTCGGACGTGTAAAACGAAGGTTATATCTTTTTATTATGTTAATTTTTATATATTCTAATAATTCATAATAATTAATAATGATAAGATAAATTATAATAATAATTCGATTCATTATTCTTTTTAGTTTACATAACTAATAAAAACTATGAAATTCCATAAAGGTAGAGGGTTATGAAAAACCAATTGACAATGTTAATTCAGTGTTAAGACTTTTCGTCCTGAAGTCCTCGTAGACTCGTAGAGTGTGGCGACGACAATAGTACGGTCTGCATAGTGAAAAATTCAAACATGATTACACTGCGAAACGACGATTTCCACTAGAAGTTCCCCCAAGGCCAAATGTATCAATCTTCATACCTATTCTGCGAAACAGGACCGGGACGCCTAATCCACGTACCACTTTTCTCTCGACTTAAGTAAATCCATACTTACTAGAGAGTGCACGCAAAAAAAAAGTCAGATACCAACAGCGTGACGGTTTTGCTAAGAACCGTAACAAGGCGGCACGCTAGTGTACGTGTCCGAGAAATAAGTTTCTGTAGTGGCGTGTACGTCCGGAGGTCCGCCTGGAACCTGTCTACCCTCTTCCCCCTACGAAGGAGGTCCGGGGGGCCGGACTGCTGTCGCTAGACCGAGGCACATGCCCTCCGAGCACCCTTCAGACCCTCGACGGTGAGCATGCGACGGTCTCAGTGACTACGATATCACTCGCTGGGACTTCTCTCCCCTCTGTTGCCTGTCAAGTCTACCTTACAAGAAATAAGGAGGGTCTCAAATGTGCAATGTCGTTTCCCTGTCCCTTGTCCTTTATTGTTCCTAACCTTTCATCATTATAATTATCTCGCTTTTGATGTATGTTCATATTTCTTTTATGCCAAGAAAAAGACGATTTTTTCCTCATGCTAAAACTAAGGAAGCAAATATACGCAAAAAAGGCGGAGAGTTTATGTGTGTAAGGATAAAAAGAAACAAATTTTAGTATAAAGATTGAGTTTCTATAGAATTAAAACCCGCACTGTAATATTTTCTGTGGGTGGAACCTAATACTCCTTCGACGAACCTTACCAAAATGTTAAAAAACTTGTAAAACGATTTGGTTTACAAAATAATAGGAAATGCTTGACAATGTTCCACACGATACAAACACATTGAACGACGTGGACTGAATTTTATGGTGGTGGATACGGACGTTACGTGCGACGTTCTACGACGTGATCACCCCCCATATATCTACGGCGAAGGTATTGATAAACTGGCTTATATACGGACCCGCGGATTTAGTATTCTTGACCGAATGTCCTGACACATAAAAAAAGAACGTTCAATACGATTTAGAAAATCATTATATACATATGAAAAAACATAATATAGTATTGAAATCATGAAAACAAAAACAAATCTACTGAGTCACAAGTGCTATAAACTGTCACTAAATGACATGAGATTCGACGAGACACCCGTATCGACACAACACACACACACACACATTATGAGAGCCATCGGCTTTTACAATATTAACTCCTTTGTAAGCAGGTTTATATATTTGTAAGAAGATTGTAAATTGACTCCATTATATAGAGTGGTTTTCCGTTACATTTACATTTAAACATTCACACACATTCATACAGTCACCCACACACACTTTTGGCCGTCAGGAGCAATTTGAGTTTAAAGGTGGCCTATAATGCTTATTTTCAGGTTCATATTAGTTTTCTGTGTCTCTACTGTGACGCGTTTCATCCTTTAAGGTTCAGAAAGTGCTTTATTTGTATGATTGGTCGACTGTTTAGAGATGTCCAGCCCCTTAGCCTATCACTACAAAGTGTGCAGGGCCTGCGAATCAAACCAGCAACTTTCAGATTGGTAGACGACGACCACTAAGCCTCACAGCCACAAATATAAACAAATATATACAGAAATTAAAGAAGCATTACCCACCTCAGATGTGCTCTTCATTAAACTTGAAGGAGCTAAAGTTACCTCAATGTATGGTTTGCCTTTCATACATTTTAAGAATTTGAAACTAACACAAAAACACAGGACTATAGATTGAATTCTCTTTACCCCCCCCTACATTCTCAGATTTAAAGTGGCCTGAACTCCTTTCTTTCAATAAATAACTTACAGCAGCTAAATGTAATATTTAATTATTAATCCCTCTCCAGTATTTACACTCGATTAACCCAGCCAATGATCAGTTCTGGTCCTCACCTTTATAATGCACAACTGACCATGGAGCCACTGTGCAGTGATTGGTCCAAAAGTGTCATGTGACTTCAGTGAAGCTCCTCCCTCCTTACACTTCCAGTAAATCTGTCTGTTGGTGGGTGAGTCACCCTGAGCACAGCTCCCCCTTTAATCATCCCTGGGGCTAAACTCTCCCTCCCTCCCTGCCTCCCGTCTTCTCTGTTTTCACCGGCCTATAATTTGAATGACAGACAGTTTGTGTCAGGAGCCGGGCTCACATGACTGCATAGATCAGATGCTGAGATCAGATGCTGAGTCAGCAGCAGCAACAGGCAAATTGAGAAAACGTGAACAATGTCTCCATGAGCTGCTCTTAATTCACTGGTTCTCACGTAAGGCTAAAGAAGCCAAAATGCCTTCAATCATGGGAATATTTGTATCTTCTATTGAGCAAAAAAGTACAATAAAAAATCACACATTTTCAGATATTATATTGGATCTACAGACATTGAGTATTCGTAATTAAAACAGAACTTGAATAACAACGCCACAATAAGAAATGCTTAAAACAGAAATAAAAAAAACATGAAAATGTGAATGATGAGTAAGCAGGAATTAAATAATCATAACAAAGTTAGGCTACATATAACAAGGGGTTAGCTGGGAGAGAAAAATATATAGAGCCGAAGTCCCTCCCTTTCCGGTGGAACTCCATGGGACCTTATTTCGGAAAAATTATGTATTGAAGTCAATGGCGAGAGAAAAGGTATCTTTCGATCCCGTTTGAATTGTGCCACGAATTACACATATGATGTTTGTCAACCTTAAAAAATAATTTCCAAGTCAAAGAAGTCACAGTTTGTCGTAAAACTGTGAAGTAACACTTATTTGTGTGTGAAACCGCTCAATGAACTACATCTCTGGTCTCGCACAACACACGTCACCAACACCAGAAGAGGTGAAAAGTATTAAATGAGGTGGAAGTCATTACACGTCTGGGCATGTTGAGAGCTGCTATTACACAAAAGGAGAGTTAGTCGGTTCCGTAAGAGCCAGCATGCGGGACCGGCTGTAAGGTTTCTGTGAGTGTTAAAACGAGTGTAATGTTAATGTCAGCTAGCTAACAAGCTACACTCCCGTGTCACTAGTTTTCTGTGTACCTTGTCCTTGCCAACACTAATGTTATCCACAGCGATCACGCAGTTCTTAACGAGAAAACTAGTTGCTCAAACAAAACACAGGAGTGTACCTTGTTAGCTAATGTTAGCTAGCTGACATTAACGTTACACATTACCCTCGTTTCAAACTCACCTCGGCTCTTACGGAACCGACTAACTCCCCTTTTGTGTATGTACAGCTATCAACATGCCCAGACTTGTAGTGATTTTTACCTCGTTTAATACTTTTCGCCTCATTCTGAAAGAAAGAAGTGAAATGTGCCAACGTGACGGCCAGCTTAGTGTTGGTGACGTGTGTTGTGCGGGACCAGAGATGTAGTTCATTGAGCGGTTTCACACAAAAAAAATGTTACTTCACAGTTCTACGACTATTTCTTTTTTTTTTTACTTGCAAAATCATCTTTTAAATTGACAAACATCATATGTAATTCGTGGCACAATTCAAGCGGGATCGAAAGATAACCTTTCTCTCGCCATTGACTTCAATACATCATTTTTCTGAAATAAGGTCCCATGGAGGTCCCCGGAAAGGGAGGGACTTCGCCTCTCTATAAATATAAATCAGGGAATAAAAACAAAAAAAATAACAAAGAGCTATGAGAAACAACATGAGATTTTGAGAATTAAAAACTAAGAAACTATTTGAAAATAATCAAAACTATTGTAAGAAAGACATAAAATAAATGTATCACTTGTAAACTTTAATGCTGTGTCCGATGCTGTGAAATTGGCGTGACTTAAAGAAATAAGACTGCTTTGAAGATTTAAACAATTAAGCATGTAATTGTGGAGACTAAACTGAAATGTATTGCTTCCAAAAATGTCCGTTGATGGGGTGCCAGATTTTGAAACTGCTTTTTAATCTCCCTCCTATATCGGCTCTGATCTCCACCGTGTAACCACAGACATCCCCCACCCCCCCCCACCCCCAGGGAGATAGCATCAAAAGATCCCCACAAAGCTCACCAAACCCAAATAAATAAATCTTATTGTGTTTTAAGTGCTAAAAAATAGCCGGTTAAAAGAATACAAATATATGTTTACAATGTAATGTGATTTTAAAATGTTTTTCTTTTGTTACATTTCTTTGCAGGGTTTGGTCACAAGAGCAAAACTGGGAGTTCAGCATATGGTGCAGAAAGTTGGATTTTTCGGGATCTTGGCTTGCGCCTCTGTAAGTGACATTTTCATTAGTAATATAATGTCCCTGCAATTTCTACTAAATGCATCATCAAAGTTTCATTTCACAAATGACAAACATGTGTTGCTGTTGATGCAAAAAGGAATGAATTGCCTGTAATAGAGCATACCTGCCAACCCTACCGATTTGGGCGGTAGTCTACCGCTTTTGACATGTTTCTACCGCCTACCGACTTAGCTGGCTTTCCCTACCGAATTTCAATCTTCCCAAGCTATGACAAATAAAAATGACACTACATAGACACTGGACTCGACTTTTGATGGACACCGTTTGCAACGTGTCTGTGATCCCATTATACTAACAGTCCTCTGTGTTTCTGAAAGAGAAACCACGTGCAGAGGAAGGGCATCGTTACCCCCGGGGCTGATGGGTAATAACTCCCAAATGACTTAGGGGAACAGAAACGAGGCATTTGAGTCCTGCAGGGTTTCCCCGTTAATATCAGTGTCTCAAACACATGTTGGCGACTGAAAGACATCCAGTGTTTGGTCTTTTCCTGAAGCATCCTGCAGTGTCTCAACTGAAAGAGGACCACAAACACACACAAAATATAATGACATTTTGGGATATTTATCTCCCATTCTTTCACTTTTTCTGACATGCCGTTAATGTCTCTGTTTAGTGAACTACAGCAATCTGAAAGCCTGTACATTATTTATATCACACCTTATCAGTATAAAAATGCAGGAAATGAGTTTTTTAATGCAGTATTTTCTGATTTATGGCGCAACACAAAGATATTTCGCTCTGTGCAAACCTTTGACTCTAATATGTCAACAACATGAAACAAGAATATGAACCTGGCTTTATCCAATGTTCACACAAGAGTTCTACATCCTGACACATCCTTCATCTACACCGTCTCAACTGAAAGAGGACCAGAAACACATAAAAAATATAATAAAATGTGGAGACTTTGGGATATTTATCTCCCATTCTTTTACTTTTCATTTTACAGACCAGACATGTCGTTGATGTCACTGTTTACCAAACTACCACTTTTTCTGAAAAATGCATAAAATGACATGTAATTACTGGGGTTCCATTTCTTCTGATTACCTAATTTGGGCGTGCACAGCCGCGCGCAAACCTACCTCTTTTGAATTTGGAAAGGTCGGCATGTATGATAGTGTTGCAGAAATTAGTCCATAAACCGGGAAATTAGTTAGCATTTTTCAACTCCGGTTCACTTGTCTGGAAATCAACAGTTTTTTGTTATGTGTTTTTGGTTGTTAGCCTTAAATAAGGTCTGTGGTTAACACAAGCTGAAGAGATTTTAACATTCTGTTCTACAACATAAAATACATCAGTAAATATCCCACTGTTGAATTTAAAAACGGCGGTTGCTAACAAGTCTCTCATTCAAACGACTAAACGTCATCACGCCCAACATTAGCCACTTTTAGCTTAGCGATTGTGACATGAAGTCATGTTACGGTGCTGTAGTTCCTTTATAGCCTAATGTTAGCTGTTTTCTTCAAACATCTTTCAGTGGTGTCAATGTCTGAGATGATTCTGCTGAACAAAGCTTGTAAGTGTCATGATCGTTTGTTTGCCACAGATCTTATTTTCAGCAATAATCCAAAATCACATGGAGAAATCCCATTGCTTTCTGTGGAGCCCTGTTGTTGCTCACGACCAGACCAGCCTACACAAATACATCATTACTGCACCACTCTATAAGGGTCATTTAGACCCCATTTACACAGGAACGTTTGCGTTTGCGCACCATATGCGTTTTCAAAAAAGTCTTCCGTTCTCACGCATTCGATTTATTCAACGTGTCCGTTCACAAGAGACCGCTGGAAACGCTGTAGTATATATGCCAGGCCTGTAAGTGGCACTGCTGCCGCCACAAAATACACCAAAAGCAGCGAAGAAGACCCCGGAGCATGGTTGCCCTTCTGTTTATATTTCATCGTTATCAGAAATTGATCGTATAGAGGCGTACAGACGGATCCGTTTGACCCCCCAGAGCGTTTAGTTTGCAAATCTATCCACCTTGGGACCCGTTATCGTTTGCGGGGTCCGTTTCTATCGTTTTGTTACGGCCTCGTTTAAAACGAAAGGGCTATCCGCAAGAGAAACTATGCGGATACAACCCGTTTCGTCCTCGTGTAAACGGGGTCTTATAAGACTGTTGCTCAGTTATACTATCCAATGTGTGTGTTTCAGATCCCCAATCCTCTGTTTGACCTTGCTGGAATTACTTGCGGTCATTTCATGGTTCCCTTCTGGACCTTCTTTGGAGCTACTCTGATTGGGAAAGCTGTCATCAAGATGCATATACAGGTCAGTATCTCAACAGAAGTTTGTGAAGGCACCAGCTCACCTAAAATAAAACCAAGATGGCAAACAGCATCTTGGCTTCAGATATGACTCATATTTTGTTTCATGCCATCAGTCCACATTGTAATAATGCTCGTACAAAAACTCCACTGGTAAGAAAGGAAAGGGTATGCACTGCTGAGTGATTCACCAGCTCAAAACGTGTGGGAGAACAAAGATCAGACCTCGAGCTGAGATCATGGTTCTGTCTGTGAGAAACTCCTGATTGATACTTCTGGTTTGCTCTTTGTGACTCTGCTCCTCTGGGGATTCCTCTCTCTGGTTAAAGCTTTGGGATGCTTCCAGACCATATACACAGATGAAAAGAGGGAAGCTTTTAAGAGGCTTGAACAAGACTTTGAAAAATCGGCAATTACCGAGCACATTGTTGAGTCTGCCACACCAGTGACTAATATAAGCTCAGAGGTGGAAGGAGTACTCGGTACCAATCAATCCTCAAATGAAATGCAGAGTTAAATCCCAGGTCAAATGTACGTTAAAAAGTCTTGAACATACTGTCTTCAATTATAGTAATTTTATGTTAAATGTTGTTTTTTAAATGTAAGGGATAATGCAAAGCAAGGCAGTCAGGTGTCTGTGTTCCCTTTAGTGTTTCCTTCATGTCTGTCTTCTTCTGCTGTTCCCTTTAGTGTTTCCTTCATGTCTGTCTTCTTCTGCTGTTCCCTTTAGTGTTTCCTTCCTGTCTGTCTTCTGCTGTTCCCTTTAGTGTTTCCTTCCTGTCTGTCTGTCTTCTTCTGCTGTTCCCTTTAGTGTTTCCTTCCTGTCTGTCTTCTTCTGCTGTTCCCTTTAGTGTTTCCTGTCTTCTTCTGCTGTTCCCTTTAGTGTTTCCTTCCTGTCCGTCTTCTTCTGCTGTTCCCGTTAGTGTTTCTTTCCTGTCTGTCTGTCTTCTTCTGCTGTTCCCTTTAGTGTTTCTTTCCTGTCTGTCTGTCTTCTTCTGCTGTTCCCTTTAGTGTTTCCTTCCTGTCTGTCTTCTTCTGCTGTTCCCTTTAGTGTTTCTTTCCTGTCTGTCTGTCTTCTTCTGCTGTTCCCTTTAGTGTTTCTTTCCTGTCTGTCTGTCTTCTTCTGCTGTTCCCTTTAGTGTTTCCTTC
>NW_011367267.1:161006-166117 GCF_000735185.1 Notothenia coriiceps | reverse complement strand
CTAGAGATGTCCCGATCCGATCACGTGATCGGGGATCGGAGCCGATCACGTGATTTTCAAAAGATCGGAATCGGGAGGAAAAAAATCGGGGATCGGGATTTAAAAAAAAAAATAATAATAATTTAAATACTTTTTTTTAAATTTTGTATTCAATGTTACAAAACAAAAATGACCATGTTAAAGTCTTAAAGTCATCCTGAGGCCTTAGTTTTGGTTTCAAATTACACAACATCATGTATGTGTTGCTTCTTTGGGGCTTGTTCTCATAGACCTGGTTGCTTATTTCTCTCAAATCTGGCAACAGAGTGGGCAGGGCGCAGTGTCTAATTGTGGCAGTAAGCTAACGAGCACTGATAAGCTTTATTTTGTTTTGATCCAATGCTGCACAACTGAACTGATCCAATGCTGCTGTGAAAGAAAGAAGCTATATCCATGTTGGATAGAATATCCAATTTAAATAAAAAAAATAACCTTAAGGGACAACTTGAATGCTTTTTTTCTTTTTTTCTCTTAATGCATTGCATAAAGATCGGATCGGGAAAAATCCGTATCGGCAAATTTTCAAAATCAAATGATCGGAATCGGATCGGGAGCAAAAAAAGGTGATCGGGACATCCCTAGTTGTTACTGTTGTTAGGTTGTTACTGTTGTTAGGTCGTTGCTGTTGCAAGGTCGTTGCTGTTGCTAGGTCGTTACTGTTGTTACTGTTGTTAGGGTTGTTACTGTTGTTAGGGTTGTATAATGGTTGGGGAAACCTTTCTGTTCATTTTAGCATCATGTTGGCTAAAATGTTGGTGACATTCTTCTGTATACAAAGGTACCATGCAATGTCAAGGTCAGCAAGAATGATCAAGGTCATTACTTTTCTTTTTACAATATAATGAATTAATATATTAATAAACCAATTATTGTGACGGACCTAGTTGTCATCCCGTTCTAAAATACTGACCTACAGGGAAACAACAGTGTTGCCACCATCACTTAGACTTGAAATGTAATCTAGACAGAAACACATGTCTCTAAAAATCAATGCTGTTCTGAAGGCAAAAGGTAGCCCTCCCTGTGTTTAGCCTCCTGATATTCTAACTGTTTGTGTTCCTGTCAATCTGTCCTCCCCCGTATTGTTCCTCCTCTGCGACCAGAGCCTCTGAGTTCAAGTGATTCATGTATAAAAAACACAGTCAGACAGACAGTGTCTGGTCTCTAAATACTGTGAGTCCTGACCCAAGAACAGTCTGTTGGCTGCTGAAGGAACGGCACCAAGCTGTTGCTGCCTCATGTTTGAGGAAAATCTGCAGCTTCTCAAGAGCTCATGCAGAGCACAGTGAAGAAGTGAGAAACTGCAAGAGCAGATAAGATTCTCAGTCAATACAGAAGAAAACAGAAGACATGGAAGCCACATTACACTAAGTTCCATTGACACTCAAATGTGCTTGATGGTCTTTCTCAATGTCTGACTTACATGTTTTGTTGGTCAGTGTTGTGAGTTTGAAGGCTAAGATATGATTAAAAAGATAAAAAATGTTCTCCACTCTGTCATTAGAAATTCCATTTCCCTTTAAAGAGTCAATGCCGGCCTATTCTGTTTTTTGCATTGTCTACAGTTAATCTAGGCATAAATGCCACATACATAATCCTATCAACAGGATATCAAAGTCTGTCACTCAGCGTCCTAGTTTAGTTTAGTCATGGTGTTTCTCAATGAGCAGAGCGGCTCCCTGTAGTGAACACTTCATTTAACCAAAACTGAGAGCAGCTGGCTGTTAAAACTCTTTCACAGTACACACACAAACACACTCTTGATATTCCTCTCTCCCCTGTGTTTATGGTTCTCTCTGGCTCTGATTTCCTTTTCTCTCTCTTAGTCCACCACATAATTATACTTTCTAGTTTGCCTTCATTTAATTTAAACTGTCAAATGATGTGCTAGGCAGGTGCACTGTAATGAAGCAAAAAAGAATTACACATGCTGAAAATAAGTGTACTTTTGTTTGAATTTCGGTGACATTTTTGTTAAATTTGCATTTTTCCCAGGTTGGAATGCAGACTCAGAAACCTGATGTGGTCTATATGCAGCCGAATGTATTGTAATCCAAACAATAGGAAGAAAACTCATAATTGACAATTTTGCAGAAAGTGGCAAATAAAACTCGTAATTTGTTTATCAGAGTTAGCAATAGTTTAAATGTATAATGTACAACCTGATTTTTGGGCTCAAAATCAGGTTTTGACTAACAAACCAGGACTGAAATATATATTATATTTATAAAAAAAACATATGTACTTGATTGTGAAAGAAAAATGTGAGAGTATTAGTTTATCAGATTATTTCGTCGAACCACAGATAGATTTTTATGACACATACAGTACAGTATATTTTCTGTATAGGAGTATAGATATACACTGTTGTTTTTATAGTTTATTTTTCCATGTTCAGGCAGCTTTTAAACATAAACCACAAGAAGCTTCTGTATTGGATATAGATTTATCTGTCAAACGGTTACCTTTTTTTAGTGACCAATAAAGGTGAGTTGGAGCTTTAAGTTCAGTCCATATTATTATGCCTATAACTATTTACTTCTATCCCTTTATGGCACATTAACAGCATCTTGTCGCTCCATCTCCAACTTGTCCTTTATCAAACAGTGATCTTACAATATTTTACTAATCTATTTTAGGATTTGTGACACTGAATTTAAGTGTGTTCTGAAGGCCTGTGTGTGTTTGTGTGTGTTTGTGTGTGTTTCTGCGTGACTGTGTTTGACTTTTGGGATTAACAGAGAGAAAAAGACTGTGAGCGGCGCGCAGTCCTCTCTGCCATCAGGACGGCAGCCACCCTGTGAGAGACGCCGCAATGAGCTTTTATCTTGTACCACAGTAATTAAGTTCTCAAACGACGATGATAATCGATGGTAATCTGGACCGCTAAAATGATAATGTTGTGTTACTCTCCCAATCCCTTCAAATCCAATTGAGTATGTGGTTCCGGGGACAGAAAGCTGGGGAGTCGTTCTCTCTGCCGAACATCCCAAGTGTTGGCAAAGGTAATCATTATCGCTGATGAGCTCTGCAGCCAAAAACAGAGGGTGTTATTAAGGGAGCTATTTCAAAGGTACACTTTGATGAATACAGATAGTGTGTGGAGGCAAACATGGTAAGTAACATCTGAAGGGTGAGAAGTATTAGTCATCAGCCTCCACTTCTGGGAGACAAGTTCAGCTACAGCACCATCCTCTGCAGCTTCAGTGGAGCAGCTGTTGATGGGTGCCTTGCTCAAGGACACCCAAGGGTGATTGGGTCCCCTCCACACACACACACACACAAACACACACACACACACACACACACACACACACACACACACACACACACACACCTTCCAGATTATCCACTTCTGTGGCTCATTAAGCTGTGACTAAATGAATGGATTGTTTTTCTCCCACTCAAACACACCCACGCAGAACAAAAGGTCTTCATATCACGATGCAACACAAGCAATAAACTAATAAGCAATCCCACTCGTTTTAGGGCGGGGTAAGCTGCCGCAAGAAAATAGATAATATTGGAAATTAAAACATGGAAGAAGAAAAAAAGCTTTCGACCTGTTTGCTCTTTAAAAAATCACAGCATTGATTGAGACTTGTTTTCACGCTGACTGCGGAGCAATTTGACAGCTTGGTGACACTGGTGTGATGTTAACTTTAACTTCAGCCACATTAACATGCCTAGAATGCAGAACACATAGTTTGGTCACATCATGCTTTTCCCCAAATGTTTATAAACAAACAATCAAAAAACAAAGCCTAGCATTTCCTCTACGTTTACTAGTGTTTGAAATTCAAAAGTGGGAAATGCCATTGGATTTTCAGTCTGCAGCCTTTGGGGAAAGCCTTGAATACTCATATTTAAATCAAACAATGAGGCCTGTATGTTGATCTGAAGTTCATTTGAGTCTGCACACTTTGGTTTTATTGTTTTCCATCAACAGCTCCTAGTTTTTCCTCTTTAAGATGTTGTATGATTTTTGTGTTGCAGTTCTGGATGTCTGCTGTGGCCACCGCCATGCCCATTCCATCTGGGGCGTTCATGCCTGTCTTCATACTGGGTGAGCATTGACACCTATAGCCTTTAAATGAAGCAAGGTTTGTGTGGGGGGTTATTAAATGATGATACATTTCGGTATCAATAATTTGATAGCTTTCATTTGCACGTTTTTGCCCATTAATAGCCAGTTAACGGCATTTTTCAATTGATTTAGCTGCCTGCAAATCAGCTATATTTCAAAATACTGTTTTTATGGAATCACAGTCGTTGATTTATTATCTTTCCCATGAGATATTAGGCTCTTATTATTCAGATCAACATTTTAGGAATCTGTTCATTTGCAGTTCATCTGTTGTTTTTGTAGTGACCTTTACAAATGCTTCACTTTAAATTATTCATCATTACAAGCTGCAAACAACTTGAAATGGATCAATTCAGCTCCAGATAGGCAGTGTCATGTTTTGTGTGCTATTCATCACGCAAAACAACAGCAACAGTTTCCAAACATGCAAATGAGACCATTACATCGGCTTCAATGAACGAGCAAGATAGTTTCTTAACAGAAAAGTCTCTCTGACTAATGATGTTTAGGCCATTATCATGTTGGAATGATTTCTTTAATCAGCCTTTTCACCATCTGCTCCCACAACAAACACTGATGACTTGAGGTCTGTTTGCTCTGTTTAGAGATGAACGGAAGGCTGACAATCTTAATAATTGTTTTCCACATGTAACGGATTACCTTGCTACATTACATATATTTAATTTAAAATGCCACTTCAAGGTCATAGGCCCAAATCCAAACAGACCCCTCCACCCCCCCCCCCCCCCTCATAAATAATACAAAATGAAACTAAAGTGGCAATTCTTATTTTTTGATAATCTCTTGTTGTTTTTAAATCTTATCTTAAGATAAGATATGTTTGGTTTTTGTAAATATACAAAACTTTGCAATCAAATGCACAACTGTACTGTTTTCTAGACTAGACATGGTTATACATAATAAATAATTCATCAATTATTAACATCAGTATGAAAGCATAACATTGTTGTGTGTGTTTTGTGTG
>NW_011367267.1:137577-159955 GCF_000735185.1 Notothenia coriiceps | reverse complement strand
ATATTGCTCCACTTTCTCCGGTCCCCGAGATTGGGCTTCCAGTAGCTCTGGAGAGAGCTTTCGCACCTGTGGCCACTAACGGTCATAATTTCTCTGCTTTGTTTCAAGACCCGCATCAGAAAGCTTTTGAATGGTGCTACTTTTCCAGTTGGTCTACCTGCTCTTCACGTAGCTCTGCATGTCGTAGTTTAGGTGCTTTTTTTTCTGATAGGAACTGCTCAATCCACCCCTCCATAGTAAGACCACCCCGGAGGTCGAAGTTAATCTTAAATGTTTCCATCTTATGCTTTTTAAGTTTGTTTTGTAACGGAAGAAATGTAAATATATCTATAAAACGGTCAAATCAAGCAATTTGATTGGTCGATAGTGTTTTTGCGGACCTCTTTGATTACAGATTTGAAAACATCGTTGCTTGCTTTAAAAGTAGCACAATTCATTATGTTAAACCTTGGAAAGTATCTAGATATCCCTGCCCTAATGCCAAAGGAACTGCACACTGAATATGTTTTGCCGTTTGATGTCTATGTCTGGACCGCTGCGTAAAAAGGAGGGCTTCTGCCCCGTTACTTCTCCGCTGCTTTCTTGTTCCAGTCTGAAAAGCTTTTCAGCCCAACTGTATACTGTTTTTCTCAGACGCGGAGGGATACTGACTTGTTGTGAAAAGTAACTTACAATTCTACCCGTGGTATACGCTCAGTATATCACGGCTAAGAACCAATCAGATTGCTTGATTTGACTTGTCCGTTTTATAATATATACAGTAATTATGCACTGGAAGCAGTGGAGACGCTGCGCACAGGTGATTGACAGCCGTAAGACGAACCACAAAATAAATTGACTTTGCTTACTATCATTTCTTAAAAGGGTAGAATATTGCGTTACATCTGAGTTATCCTGTGCATCCCCCGCCCCCCCCTGTCATGACTCCACTAGAGAGGGATTCCCCGATCATCTCTGAAAGTTTCTCATCAAGAGGGGAGGGGGGGGGGTGTCCCCGGCCCGTGGCACAAACACACGCATTATTTTGGTGACGATCTGACCTTCTTGCAGTTCACAGCGTGTTCCACATGCTGCAACTCTTTGTTATCTGCCTCTACCAAACAATATTATTAACTTGGCTCGACCGCCCCAACAAGAACCAAAGTATTACACGTTATGAAATGTTTTTTTTTTAAGCTGTTCTGTCGGTATTTCCTACTTTCTTCTTCATGCAGTCAGTCGAAAGGAATATTAATATGTGGTTGTTTCACTGACTATTTATAGGCAAATATGGGCGTTACGCTTGTTATCAAGTTGTCCTCCCCTCCTTATCTTCCTCGTCTCCCTCCCTTTTCTTTCCACCCTTCCTCTCCCTCCTCTCCAACAGAGCATGTGGCCACTTTGGTCTGACAGTTAAATGTCACTGTGGGTTCCCTCCGCCGTCCTCACCTCAGCCGCCGACCCAGAAAGGTTGCCTTCCTTCAATCTCCCTCTCTTTCCACTCAGTCCTTTGTTTCATCCTTTTTTATGTTCTCCTACTCGCTCTTCAGTATTCTTCTCTTGACCTTTGTTTCCTTCCCCTCTCAAACCTTCTTCTTTGCTTCCCTTTCATAGCTTCCTCACTGCCTTTCCACCTAATTTCTCTGTACTCCCTCTCCTTTCTATCCATCCTTCACCCACTCCCTCCCCTCCTCACCCCATCCCATATCTCTGACAGGAGCGGCAGCTTTGACCGGGGCTGTGACTCACACGGTGTCCACGGCGGTGATCTGCTTTGAGCTGACGGGTCAGATCTCCCACATCCTGCCCATGATGGTGGCAGTCATCCTGGCCAACATGGTGGCCCAGGGCCTGCAGCCCTCCCTGTACGACTCCATTATCCAGGTCAAGAAGCTGCCGTACCTGCCGGAGCTCGGCTTCGGGCACATGAGGTGCGTGAGGAGGAGTTCAGATTAAAAAAGGGTTGTTTAAAATGTGTGCTATGTCAAGAAGTAAGGATTTTTTCCCACTTACAATTTCATATCAAACAACGTCTGTCCTTCCAAGTTTACGGTAAAAGTCCATTTGCTTGTGCACTGCTTGTGTGTTTACAAGTTGTGGACAACCACCATCTGTGTGTCTGTCCTACAGCCAGTACAACATCTTTGTAGAAGACATCATGGTGAGAAGGGTGAAGTTTATTTCGTCTCAGTCCTCGTACAGAGAAGTCAAACATCTGCTGGACTCCTCCTCAATCAATTCAATCCCACTGGTCGACTCAAAAGGTAAAAGTTCATTGTAAACGGAACTACCATAATAGAAAATTAAATGAAAATATGTATTTTGTTACATCTAATATGCGCTGTACAGTAAATATCATCTAAACACTAATCTACAGAACCAAATCTTTAACTTAGTTTAACTTACTTCATGTTTTTAAAGAATAGTTTTGAGCATGGCAGTTTTGCCACTGTTGAATTTAGTGTGGTTGTAATTATTCCTCTTCCTGCTTCTAGACTCTATGATCCTATTGGGCAGCATTGACAGGTTGGAGCTCCTCGCTCTCTGTGATTGGTGGTTATCGCCTGAGAGAAGACTCCTGATGCAGGTAAGCTAAACATTAACATAATAATGCTTCGTCAAATGAATCTTCTACTTTGTTGCATCTGTGCTTTGTCTCAGGCTAAATGTGAGTATGCAGACGACTATCCAGATATAAAAGTAATTGATAATGCAATGATCAGCTGAACCTACTTATCAATTATTAAACATTTCTATGATGGTTGTATGACAAAAAAGATCTTAACCTACCCTTAGACCTGTAATTTGGATGAAGGAAACATCTATAAAAGGAAACTCTATTTAGAGTCATTTAATATGACTGTATTGTATATCGTTTTTCAAATGTCCATCATGTGGCTCCTTTGATCTGGTGATAGACCATAGGAGCATCATTTAGTGTATGCTGGCTGAAAGGCCTTTCTAACATGTGGAGGAAATGTGCATACTGTACTGTGTTTCATCGAAGAATCCTAAATGGGGTAAACTGGAAATAAATCAGGGTGTGACACAGAGTAATAGGGTTGTATTCACACTGCTGATGCAGTCTGTACTGATCTGTTGTCCTGGGTGTGTGTTCAGGGTCAGAGCCTACAGGAGCAGAACCAGTCCCAGGAGCACAGCTGGGAGTCCTTCGCCTATGTAGATGAGGAGGAAGAGGAGGACGGAGAGGAGGTGGGGCTCTGATGTGCTACAATCCTTTTTAAGCCATCAGTTGGGTTTTAGTACACATCATTTTTTTGTATTTTACTCATTGATAAATAAAAGACTATTATTAACTTTTACCATTTATTTTGAAAAGACATTTATTAAAAATGGCTACTTTTTAACATTTACTTGTGGTGTGCAGGGCAGCCCGGTGCAGGAGGAGAGGAACGGCCCCCTGCCCCCCCCCAAGCCTCAGGAGCCGTCCTCCAACCACACTGCTCCTGTCCCTGGTGAGCTGAGAGGACTTCAGATTCCTGAGTACATTTTTAGTTGATATCTCAGTGATATACTAACTAGTTCTTCTTTATGTCTGCGCAAGATATTTCTGGATAGATATGTTATAATGTTATTACCGTTTGGACAACTTTCTGTAGGTTAGCAGAGAATAAAGAGCTTACTAGGTCACCTTCTTTAGACACACACACACCCCCCGCCGCCGCCCGTTAAGATCTTAACTGTTAAAAAATAGGGCTGGCAGATATATGTTTATTATATCTATATTCTGATATGAGGATATAGAGGGATTTTGGATATTGTTATATTGTTTTATGGCACAAGTGTTGTCTTTACCTGGTTAGTTATGGACGGAAGTTATGTAATTCTCTCTAGCCCTTGCTACTGTAGCTTTGACAGTTGGCCTATTTGACCCATAATAACAATAACTTTCTGCCACCACTGATAATCTTAGCATTGCTAGGTTGCTATTAACTGTGCTCCTTGAGTTTGTTCACTGCTCTCTGAATACACTCACACACAAACACACACACAACACTTCAGACAGGATCAGTGCTGCTGTCTGATCACAGCCTGGTCTGCATGGATCCACTGGGGTATTACACATCAATGTGTATCGTTAAACGGGTACGGGACCTGACACAGACCCATTTAACTGCATATACCATGGATCTGAACCTGAACCAGAGAGAGGCAAGGATCATTGGTCTCAGGGTTTGGTTGCACCCATTTGTTCTTTGGAGAACAAACACGTTTTCTGCTCTCTCTTCCTTTGCTCCATTACAGCCGTCTGACATGAAGTCAAGGCTGTGCAATGAAAGCCTTATGGAGCTTGTCATAGTCATATTTATTCCTTCAGACAAGTTTTGCTTACTAGGGCGATGTAATGAGCTTTATTTTTTGCTCTGTCGCTCCTACTTCTCCTCAGGAAAATAATTTGTTAACATGTGTGACTCAGCATTTACTCTGAACCCAGATGGGGTATAAAGCTCACCAGCTTCTAATATGTGTTAAGTACATCTGTGCCGAAAGTACAATGGAACATTTTGTCAGCGCTTACGAACTATGAAGGAAAAAACCGTGGGAACAAATATAGGAAAAGGAACAGTGTTATTTTATCATATCTGTAGCCATTTAATACATGTTTTGATTTGTTCTGACCGTAACACTGTGTTAAGTGAGATTAAGATAGAGGATTTGTTTGCCTTTATTACAAAGTAAGGCCAATGATAGGCGAAAAGGTGGGAAGAGGGGGGGCGACATGCAGCAAAGGGCCACAGGTTGAATTTGGTTTGGCAGCATGTTTAATGCAAATAAACAGATGCCGTGTGTGCATCTATCTTGGTACAGAAAACTTCTCGGTAGCCGCTCACACTCAACAGTCTCCAAGTGAAACGGTATCCAGGCAACAACAATAGGGAGTTGCATGGGTCGTGGCAGACTCCATCTGCAGTTATGGATGGTTATTTCCCTCTTCAGCTTGAAGTCTGTCAAAAAGCTGCAGCTGTTCAGATTTCCGACCTTCACCCACTGACTGCATCTCCCTCTCCTCTCTCTCTCTTTCTCTCTCTCTCTCTCTCTCCCTCTCTCTCTCAGAGAAAGGTCCTCTCCAGTCTGTGAGGAAAACACTCAGGAACCTCTTCACCTCTAAGAGCAGACAGACAGAGGGACAGTCGCAGGTGTGTTTATGGATGTTTTATGTTGCATCTGTCCATTCCTAGGAATAATTGGGTGTTAATGTATACAACAGCTCAGTCATTTCCAACTGGTGGTACTCAAGAGCCTTGTTAAAATAAAACAGTTTCACTCCAACTGGCAAAAATCCTTAATTAAAAAAACAATCACATTGCTAGGATCTACTGTCGGATGGTTGGGGTAAATAGCAACGGCTTGTGATGTCTCTTTGATTGCAATTGTGTTGGTATCTCAAGTGGTACTTGGTAAATTGGGTTTGGTACATACTGTAGGGATACTTTGATCAAAGTTTGGAAACCTCTTCAATAGAGTCTGTTACTGCTCTATGTCATCTTGCTCACAAACATCTCTATTTTTTTTTTAAGCCAACTATGAAGACATTTGTACTAGATAAATATTGTTTTCCTTAATGAGCCATTGAAATGCAAATCGCCACCCACCCCTTAAGAAAAGCCATCCCAAAACCACATGCTCACGCTGACACTGATAGGGATATCAATATTTATCCAATATGTTTTGCAGGCTGAATTTGTCTTTATGGGCTCTGCTTTCCATTCAGGCAGAAAGACACTTATCTGATTGACGGACCACGCATACATACACAACTGCTTCCTCATCCACAGTCAAACTCCCCGAAGTGGAGCACCACCTTCTCATATGGAAATGGGAAAAAGCCAGATACTGGAGGTGGAGTTATTATTCAGCTTGGCGGTGAGCCTGGCTCACGGGGCAAGCAATACATGTCATCTATTTACACAAGCAGGAATAAAAAACACATTAGAAATAAGCATATGCGTGTAAGCTTGCAAGATTAGAATTTGATTTCTGTGCCTACTGCTGTGCCTTGTGTATTACCAGTCTGATTTTCTATTATGTTTTTGGATGCAATCCTATTCCTGCATGGGAACGGTTTATACAGCAGCTCTACAGACCTGAATATCAAATAGACACACAGTAGGAAATGAAGCCAAACCGTGGCTGAATTCTGCTGGTGAATCAGGTATTTGTCTACTTTCCCAGCCTCTAATGGCAGGTAACCAGCTACTGACCTTTAGAATATTATCTGGCTGGTGTATTATTGTCAGCATCTTGTTAATTTATTAGTATAATCGCTGTGGTTGCAGTGACAAACTCAACAATTGTAATACAGCTACACAGAATGCAATTAGTGATTTGTACAGGTTAGATAAACATAACAAGGGACTTTGTAAAAATGCCAAACCTTTTAAACAATGCTTCTCTATTTGGTTGGTTGATCAAAAAGAAAGCTCCCCCTGCTTTTGGCTATAGAAACCTCACACTTATTTTGTGTTGGTGTTTAACGAACAGTAGCAGCCAATCTGCCATGACAGTGAGTAGATGAGGGACCTATTGCTCATAAATGTAATTTTACAGAACAAGTCACAGCAGGTGTTGGCCTGAATTTCGCCTACAGCTTACTCACAGAGCATCTGTGCTGTGGGAGTGATGACCTGAAGAAAACCTGACGAAAGCAACCTGATTACAATCAATGTAGAGAGACATTAAATCCAATTCAAGATATGTCTAGATCAAATATTTTTCTGAGTATAGGGAAAGTAGTTATTGTTTCTGCAGACGGTTAAATCACAGGTGACAGTGTTTCATACATCTAAGAGTAAATGTTGAGTAAACAAATTGTGTAACTGAGCTGAAGTTATAGAAAGACATTGTACTTTGAGTCACTTTCCCGTTGCTCCCCTAATGTAAGGTTCAGGTTTTTAGTTTTAAAGATGAAATCTAGCCAGGTTTACAGAAGTCTGTAAAATTGTTCACCAACATTTCATCTTATATCTGTTTCTTCCTTGTAATTGTCCCCAGGAGCCCTGTCCTCCTCCCCTGTCAGACCCAATGACACCAGACCAGGTATGGTGATGATGAAGGGCCGGGTGATTTGCATGGTTTTACACAAAAGTCTGATAATTGATTGCAGAGTGGTGGTCAAATACTCACACACCCTCGGTCCTCTGTACAGGTGTCAACATGTCTAAGGTGGAGCAAGTTTTTGCCTAAATAAAATGGTTCACATAAAAATTCCAGCTGTCTCGCTTGTCCCAGGTTGGCAGCAGAAAGCTCAAAGATGGAACCATGCAATAAAAAAACCATCCAGATAACATTATCTACTGGACGCACGAGATTGGCGCATGGTGTTAAATAATCAACCCGCATGCTGATGAAAAGTTTAAGTTGAATACCCTAGTTTTGCATTTATGTAGATTTATGTTGTGACTCTTAGTCCTTATATGTGCTGAATCAGAAGAAAAAAATGTGAACTGACATTTAAAATCTATTCTAATCTATCAAAACTTGATGCTGCTTTAAGCACATTCGTCTTTAGTTTTTCTCTTTATTACATTTGTATTTAGTTTTTCTCCATGCCAACTGAAACTAAGCAACTAAACTAAAAGTACAGTTCTAAATGAACATTCTGTGGTTAACTCATTATGAATTCACTGCTGGCAAATCCATTTCAATCTATTCACATGTAGGTCACAGGTTTTAGAGATGTGTCACATTTGAGGAGACGACTCAGAATTAGGGCACTTTTTAACTGCACTGTGAACGCAGCCAGAATCTTAAATGAGACATCTGTGTTCATTGGAGAGCACAACAACATTACTGCGTCCTCCGAGTCCTGCTCTGTCTGCTGCTCTCCGTTTACCCCTCCTGGCTCTTTCCCAAAAGGCCCCCTTAGCTTCAGCCTCACACACACACCTCACATCAGGCACAGGCTGCTAGGTAATCCATAGAGAGGCTAAGGGCTGTCAGACATCCTAAATCTCAGAGGGGAGACCGGTGACATGCAAGGACAGAACACCAGGTTTCAAGGTCGTTCACAGCTGTTTACCTCCCCTCCTGCACACCTTCACTTTTACATCAACAGTGGACATGGATATGACCCGCTGTGGAAAGTAACTGAGTACACACTTGTTATGGTTAATTGCTTTATGCTTCTTCCTCACCACGTTTTAGAAGCATTTATTCTACTTTTTACTATTTATTTAACCAGCTACTTTTAACCTAATGAACACTTAACTTTCTTATGTATTCAATGACGCAGTACTGTACTACCAATATACCCATATTTATTAAATACAATTATATAAAAGTGTCTCGACATTACAGCATGTAAATGCTTTTACACATGTAGCTGATCAATCTGCTGCCTAAGTAAAATGTTGAATTCAGGACTTTTTCTTGTATTGGAGTATTTTCAGAATAAATTATTTCTTATTTCACTTAACTTAAGTACTTCTTCCACCTCTGGCTATTACCCATCATTCACACACATCCTGATATTTCCCTCTGACTGTAATAAAACATGTTTTTGCCGTCATGAGAGCAGCTCTGAACTGAAGCCACGAAGCTCCGCCTCTGTTGACCTGCTTCTTGTTTCTGCTGCAGATCACGGCGTGGGAAGAGGAAGAGATGGACAAGCCGATGGAAATCGATGAGATACGAGTAGACCCCTCCCCTTTCCAGCTGGTCGAGAGAACATCATTACATAAGGTTGGTGAAAAAAAAGATCGAAACGAACAGGTGTCACAAAGATGATTAGAAATCCCAAGTTTGACAAATGAAATAAACCAAAACATAACTTCCTTGGTGGAGATAATTATGAGTATAAACATTATTTAACAAAATATACATAGATTAATTAGTTTGGTAGTAAATCTGTCATAATAAGCAATTCACCAACAAAGGAAAATGTCCTTTTCTATTTTGTTCATATTGACTTAAAGGTGATTTGAAGGTTGCTTTCCATTGTATCACTTTAATGAATTTGCTGCTGAAATTAAGATTGATTAATGTTTTAGTGTATGAAATGCTCGCTGACTTAAATCTTCCCTTGTGCACACCAAGCCTCTCTTTCATCAGCTCATGTTTTCGGGACCCGCTCGTCTGTTGCTATGTAATAAGTTATTGGATCCAGCTGCATTTTATGTACATTTGTCAAGAGTTATTTTTCTGTCACAGGTATTATATAATCAAAGTGTATATATAGAGTACATGGAGTTCTGCTCCTCAGGCAGCAACAAGACTTTTGTTGATGCTCCCACACTCTGCTCCTCAAGTTGTTTACTTCTTACTTCTCTTTCGGCTGCGGATGTGGAAAACCTTGACTTTGAAAGGGAAGTGCTACATGAAAAATAGTAAAGATTGAAGAGCTAAAAGATCAACATTTACATTTTTGACCGTGGAACCACACATTTTGACAGTATGCAGTAGGCGGATGGGTTGTTACATAAACATTCAACCTTTTGTAGGTGGGAGTCGTGCCTGACGGTTATGGGTGAAGTACGTTTTCAGTGATTAACCTACATTCTAAGGAAACGTTTTTACAACCATTAGCCGCATTCACACCGCAGGACTTTCCCTGGTACTTTGGTTCTTTAGTTCCGTTAGTACCAATATGTCGCGTTCACACCGCCGGGACTCCTCACTGCTGGTGTCGGTACCAGATGTGTTCGGGGTACCATATGTGTTCGGGGTCCGTCTCTTACCAGTGACGTCACGACGTACGACTAATGACGTCAATGACGTCACGCTTTGTGATTGGCTGTACGGTAATTTACCCACGCTGTCTAGAGTATAGAGGGGTACTTTGATCATTACATTACATTGCATTTAGCTGACGCTTAAGTGCATTCGACCAACAAGATCAAAACTTGAAGAAATACAATAAAACTTGAAGAAAGACAAAGACGAATGAGGAGAAGAACAAGAGAAATCGAAGGTAAGAAGTATATAACGTAATATGGTAGGTAATATGTAATATGTTCAGTGCCGTTGGCACGTTAGTTCAAACAGTAACAACGGACTATGTTTCTTAGCGGATGCATGTCAATTTAAATCAATACATACAACTATTTCACATGGACAATACTTAATACTACTTATTTCGTATTGATTGTTATATTTGATTATATTATATATTATCAATAAATTATATATTATATATCAATATGATATACTTTTCTATATAATAGATTATCAAAAAAAGTATTTATTAAGTAAGGGATAATGTGCAGCAATCACAATCAAGTCCACAATCGAATCCATAAAGACAAAGTAAATCTGTTTACAGTTGTTTCATATGGATGTTGAGAGGTATCCATATATCTCTTCATTTTGCTCTCAAAGTGCACCAGATTGATGCATTTAACTTCAATATTTTAAAAAAATTACTCCAAAGGGAGTGCTTGTTCTTCCTTCTGTCTGTCTGTATCTGTGTATTCTCATGTTCCGATTAACCCAGCCAAATTTTTCTTCTTTTGTGTCTTGATGTGATCTTGAGTTGAGGCTGATCCTCTTGCTGTGGTCCCGCATCCTGGATCCTCTATCCTGGGTTCTGGATTAAGTTCGTGGCTTCGTCTCCTGTCTCTGCGTCCTGCCTGCGGTCTCGTCGGTGCGCCTCCCTGGAAGGTCCCGACAGGATTGTTGGACATCTTCGTGGATTCATCTAATTTATTATAACACATGATTTTCTAACATTCGTCTACCTATGTTGTAAAATGTATATCTCTTCTGGATGGTACACACGCCATCATCTGCCCGTCTGTCTGTCCTGGGAGAGG
This sequence comes from Notothenia coriiceps, assembly GCF_000735185.1. Taxonomy (NCBI): domain Eukaryota; kingdom Metazoa; phylum Chordata; class Actinopteri; order Perciformes; family Nototheniidae; genus Notothenia; species Notothenia coriiceps. Next base: position 149,204 of record NW_011367267.1, on the reverse strand, counting down.
GATCCCTCTTCTTGTTGCTCTCCCCGAGGTTTCTCCCATTTTCCCTTAACTGTTGGGTTTTCTCTGGAAGTTTTTCCTTGTCGATGTGAGGGTCTAAGGACAGAGAGGTGTCGTTTTTCTTCTCATTTTTTTTTTTAAACTGATATTCGAACAAACTGCTGTCTGTATTAGCTGGGGTAAAATGTCTTCTACTGTAGGTATTTCGTTATTATTTGTACAGCACTTTGGCATCGACCAAAGTCGTTTATAAATTGCTTATAAATAAATTGATTTGATTGATGTTGATTTGAAAGGGTGTGCGCCAAGTTCCATATTAGACCAATGAAGATTTCGACCAATTCCTGGAAGTAAAATAAGTCGGAATAATTTTTCAAATGCGTGCGGTTCAGTTGTTTATGCAGATGATAGTGTATGTAGTGTGTTCATCGCCTCTTCTATAGGAGCAAGTCTTGATTTCCTCCAGTCTGGCCGTGGGGTGTGTATTCCATCCATTGTATGCTCAACTCAAGTTAGGTATTAAATGCCGACAACTCCAAGACTCATGATATTCTCAGGTGGCAAAATTAACTTCTTTTCTCCCCACATTTGTACTGTTAAAGGGACTGGAACATTTGACATTGAAAGGGTCACTACATATTCAGTATCGTGAGGGTTTTATTATTGATCAGAACTTATCTTTCAAGTCACACACTGAAAATGTTGTTTTAAAATGTAGGGTTTTCTCCTTTCAGGACAAGGAAACATGTATGATCTCTGCAACGTTTTACAGTAATTGGTTCTGTGATCTGCTTTACATGGATGCCTCTGATCCAGGCCTAAAGAGGTTTGGATACTGTGTACCTTGGGTGCATTATGTTAATTAGCATATGGCCCGGTAGTGGTATATATGTATACGGTTATATATATATATATATATGACTATATATATATAGTGTGAGTTTGAGATAAATATGCACTTTGATGAAATTATTAGTTGTTACTTGAGTAAAAACGTNGTACTTTAAAGCAGTTATGACCACACGTACTACAACACCGGAGCGGTGGAATGATGAGGAAGTGTCGGCGCTTCTGGCAATTTACTCTGAGGACGGGATGCAGCAGCTTCTACAGAAAGCAGTTCCCAACTCCAAATGTTTTGAGCGATGTTCGCAAAAGCTACTTGAGCGGCGTGATGCCGTTATTGTTATGTCTTGACTGTGCAATAAAACAAACAAACTGGCGAAGCTTTATTTATTGTGTCCCACCCCAAATTTGCAGAATAGAAGAATGTGAGAGCAGACAGGTGTCGGTGGTTGAATTTATCTACAATGTTGCAACCTTGTGCAGCAATGGCAGGGGCAGAAACACAAGTCTTACACACATAAACACGTAATTTATCATGTCATTTGTTTTAGATAAATAAGGGAAAAACACCAAACAACGGTTAATGTCCTTTTCCAAAATCAGCCTGAGGGGGTAATATATAATAAATACATAAAGATAAAGTCCATTGTTATAATAGGGTATTTTATTTGTAAATGACCCTTATAACCCAGCCTCATGGTGCTTCTTCTCTCGTTTTTTTTTGTACTCGCCGTGAAGTGGTTTTGCGGCCTGCCAGTAAACCCAGAGAAGAAGAAGATGAAGTGACGTCAGCGTAATCTTGCCTCAGGGAAAGTACTGCGGTGTGAATGCGATTGGCACTAGCCCCCTGGCGGATTCAGTGCCGTGGTACTTTAGTGCCGGCACTAAAGTACGGCAAGTCCTGCGGTGTGAAAGCGGCTATTGTCCCTGCCAGAGGAGTGAAGGAAAGAAACAAGCACCTGTTATACTTCACAATTCATTTGCTCCCTGATCAGTACAAACACAGATCCATCACCGCTCAGCAAGAGTTTTGGGCACAATATTGATTATTCAGTTACTAAAATGTAAACAAAAGTATTGTTTTTCAGATGTTTATATTAGTAAACTAAATACCTCTGGTTTTAGACTGTAAGTAAAAAAAAAAAGAATTCTAAACATGTCAACCTCTGGATCCAAATAGCACTGTAGTTATGCTAACCAATTGTTCACTAAATGTTCTTAGATAGCTTGGCATTTACGAGAACTTCCTGTCAGCATTTTGATCATATTTAAATTTTCAACGAAACTGCATGACAGGTCTTTAGAATGGAGATGCGTTCAGAGCTATTCTGTGCCACCAGAGTTCAGATGTTACTTATTCTATTTACCAAAGAAGCATGCTCAGTTGTGTCTGTATCTGCGTGGTTGAGCTTTCCACATTGGGGATTTTAACAATATAATCTAATGTTAAAAATGTAAAATATGCCGAACATTAACTTTACATGCGCACAATTCCAATGATAGGAATTATTATTCATTTTTTCCTGCGTTATACAATCAATGTGAAATGCTAACAATGTCATAATGACACATCTGAGGGCGATGAAGGATTCGCAGAAAGTGTGAAAGAGATTGTGATATTACTGTTAGTGTGATTTAACTCTCCAGTTAATAACCAGAATATTATTGCGCAAAAGGAGGCGTTGTAATTGAAGTTTGCTGATTCACAGTGGTGAAAGATGTACTCTGATCTTGTGTTCAAGAACAAGTAGCTATACCACAGTGTAGGATTTCTCTGTTACAAGTAAGTAAAGAACTTAAAAATGATACTTGAGTTTATGTACTTATGTAAGTCACATTACAATATTCCAGATGAATATAAAGAGGTCATACAAAGTGCGACCTTATCAGAGTTCTTTGAGCACTCAGGACTTTTTCTTTCCCCGGTTCGTTCTGTGCCGTTAGCTTTCATCTTTCATGTTACTGTCTGGAGTTACAGAGAGAGTCAAAAGGCTTCCTGGTCTGAGAGGTCAAAGTCTACATGTGTCCTAACGTGACCTTCCTCTCCACAGACCCACACCCTGTTCTCACTGCTGGGGCTCAGTCACGCCTATGTGACCAGTATTGGCAAACTGGTGGGAGTGGTGGCACTTAAAGAGGTAAGAAACTTGTATTGCTGTCTATGTTTTTTTATTCTTTCCAAACACAATCTGATGAGTGCTGCCTTGAACCAAAAGCAAGCAGTAAAGTTGATTTAAACCCCCATCGATCTCAGTCCAGAAAGCCTTCTTCCTTTGAATTCACTCAACATTTAAAAAGCTTCCTTTGACTTTGAGGAGTCCAATTGGCATTCGCTACTAATTTACTCTGAGTTTCATAAAGCTTTTTGTTAGCATAATCAATATCCTCTCTAGATGAATCAGGGTTTCTTTGATCTACTCCACTCCTTCTGTCTTTCCCCATTTGTGTCTCCGTCTCACCCCTCTGTTCCTAAACCGTATTTTATTTTACTTTTCTTCTTCACTTTAGAAATCCTTTCATCCTTTAACTTACCTATTCCTCCCTCTGACTAAAAACTGTTGCTGTCTTTATACTGCTTTCCTAAAATGTCACCACTTCCCTCCATCTTGTTCCTCCACCGTTTCCCTCCCTCCTCCGCCCCTCCAGCTCCAGAAGGCCATCGAGGGCTCCACCCGCTCTGGCGTCCGGCTCCGTCCTCCGCTCGCAAGCTTCCGCAAACACAGCTCTGCCCCTAAACCTCCACCTTCTTCTTCCACTGCTCCCTCCTCTCCGAGCTCCACCTCCTGTCCCTTAGCTCTCCCTGTTCCCCAGCCTCCACCCCCGTCTCCCCCTCACCATCACATCCACGAGACTGAGACGGAGGCGTGGATCGAGGGCGTGACCTTGGAGGTGGAGGAGAGCAGCAGCTACACCACGGGGAGCGGCCCCGGGGCCTGCAGCTCTCCCACAACCAGTTGCAGCGACAACAGCAACGTCAGCCTCCCTCCATCCACCCCTCCTCCCCCGGTCCCTCCCCCCTCCACTCCTCCTCCTTCTCCTTCTTCCACCTCCATCCCTCCCTCCACCCTGACACCCTTACAGAGACTGCTTGGAGGGGATGAAGACAGTGATGATGAGCCAATGGTGTAGAGTAGAAAAGAGTGATGGTCATGTTTTTTTTATAATGGAAAACTTTTTTAATGGTCTGAGTTTTGTTTCAGTTTCTTAACTCGTTGCTCTGGTCTTTGGACACTCATTTACCTCTTTTTGTCGCTGTGTATGTAGAGTAAAGATTTCAGGCATCATTTCTTAATTTTGTAAGTTCATCCCTCCCTACCAAATACTTCTCCCACCACAACCTCCTTCACCTACTCTCGATAAGCTCTGTTTGTGTGTTTCTATTTAATACTTAACCTGCCTCAATGTTTTTCATTTCTCAAGATTCAACCAATTTGAGTTAATATTCTCTGGACTGAAGTTGATTGTTTTCTCTTATCCAAACAAAGCCCAGAATTCAATATTACATTTTTTGAATTACATTTTTAAATCATGATAAAGTCACTCTACAGAGGAATACATGTAGAATACACTTCTATATGTTGCATGTTGATGGATTAGACACCTCTTTATGCCACAGTACTCTCCAGGTAAAACACATGCTGCATCTTTTAGTTTTTATAAACACAATATACTCTTTAAACAGTCATCCAAACCTCTGCACACAAGAATACTAGCTCTCTCGTAACCTGTGTCTTTAAAACGTTTTTTATCGGATAAAGCAGGAGCTATTGATTTTGAAACTGGCAGCAGACCATCTGTATGCAGCAGACTTAAGGAGCTGTGCAGCCTGTGTTGAAGATTGCCCAACGCCCCAAAACGACCTCCACATTGCGTGCTGACCTTGTGGCTGCGGCCTCACAGCTCATCACGGTCAGGTTGATGGACAGTGCAGCTAAAGGCGGCTAACGAGGGACAAACCGCTGTATACTGGAGGTCCTGGAGATTATTTCCCCCTCATGTTCCCTAACAAAGAAAACTTCCAGATGTTGTTCACATGTGACTTCTCTTAATTACTTAGGATTATGATTATAATATGAATAATGTTGCAAGAAGAAATTCAAACAAATAGACAGAAGCTTTTCATTCTGAAATCCATCTTGCTATCAACAGTGACATTCATTACAGTGAATGACAGCTGACATTTTGTCACATAACATTAACACGTTTAATGAAGATGAAGAGGTATGTTGACATAGAGATATTTACTAATTACTACATTAATTGGCCTAATGAATTCCCTCATTAGCAATACTATTAAATATAGGACTGCCAGCGTGATTATGAGAGCAGATCAGGCAACCAGAGAAATCCAATTTGCTATTTTAACATTAGTGTACCAATGAAAAGTGCATCAAGAGTTCAGGAACAAATGGAAAAACAAAACAATTAACCGGAAGAGGCTGAAAGCTGCGTGGAGGTTTAGAGATGGGGGTTATATCCTGTTGAGGTCAGCATAAGTCAGTAAGTATGCACTCTTTATATTAGATGTTTATAACACTCACATCATTTAAGTTGAACCAAAGTCACTCACTAAACTTCCCTCCTGCCTCTTAGTAGACTTCTGAAAGACGAAGCATTCTTTTTTTAACTCCTTCAAATCCTGATGATGAGTTTTAAGTTATTTGCTTTCTCAAACTCAGTTAAAGGTGCGGTAGGTAATTCGCTTCAGAAACACTTGTTGTTGTACTTCATGGAATGCTCTTAACATCCCGATAGCAATGCATATATTAAATGCTTTGACAATAAATATATACAAATATTTCATCTCTGGAAGCCGTAGCGCTGTAAAAAGCACGACCAATCATCTGCCCCGGCCCGCTGCAGATAACTGGATGGCCTACCTGCCTGTCAGCCTTCCATCTCGTGCACAAACTTATCTCGTGCCCTCATTGGTCATGTGCACGTCCGTGTGTGATAGAGGAGGGGCTCTGTAAGGAAGAGGCAGATTTTTTTCGGTTGTGTATTTTCAAATTCTAGCGCACTCGAGCTGGTTTCTCCATTCTTACCTATACCTACCTTTAGGGCTCATAATACTGTCTCTAAAAAAGTAATTTGATCTGAAGTGACTACCTTGAGCATTTTATTTTTGAACGTTTCTCCTTGTGAACCCTTTTTTTTCATGTATCCCTCCATATCAGCTTTCTATCTCCTTATTATCTCCTGGATTCAAATTCTCAGGTACTGCCTTAAAAGTCTTTAAAACTTGCAGATTCAATGAAAAGCTTCTTCATGTTTTGTGTGTGTGTGTGTGTGTGTGTGTGTGTGTGTGTGTGTGTGTGTGTGTGTGTGTGTGTGTGTGTGTGTGTGTGTGTGTGTGTGTGTGTGTGTGTGTGTGTGTGTGTGTGTGTGTGTGTGTGTGTGAATTCAAATGTGTATGTCCATTTCTTAAGAGAGCTCTGCACTGGTCTAAGTGCTGATGTCTTCTGTCTGTGGTTGTGTTACATTTATCTTTAAATGTATCTCTTAGCAAAGTCAAATGCTATCTGAAATGTATAACACTGTGAAAGATGTAGCGAAATAAAGTTTTATTTAGTCTTTTTTTTTTGCATTGTTCATCCTCATGTGTTGATCTTCCTTCATCCAGGGTAAAGGCTGACCTGCAGGAAAGAGCCACATTTAAACAGAGAGAAGAGTTTCTCCTATACTCACGTGGAACAAGAGCTGAACTCAGTGAAGGTAGGGCAGAAATATAGTTTTTACTTTAGAAGTCACTTGAAAAAGCTGCTCTGATGACAAAACATATCCAAAAATAATCAGCATGGCATCTCGAACTTGGATACAAAGCTCCTTTATTTTTCTCTTTCAGTATAACCACTTAATAACTATAAATGATAATTAATCATTTGTATCTGACACATCAAAAGAATATTTGACAGCCAGGATGACAGGATCTATGCAGCTACCTGCTGTTTCTTACCTTCATTGCCTTTTTTCCTCATGTTCATTTGTGAGACTTGTGTCACTTTTTCTGGATGTGTCCTTCAAGCAGAAAGTCATTTTAAGCATTAAGCATTATTGCTTTTCGGACAGCTATTGTGAATCAAGAGGTTTTGAATCTTAGTACATCGAGATATATTCTATTATCTGATTTTTGAATTGCCTCCACAGAAGTAATGAAAGTGATGAACACGAGTGACATCAGACAGCATGAGTGATAGCATTTGTTTTTATTCCCAAAAAAGCAAAGAAGTTTCACTCAAAATGCCTTCATTTCCCATGATGCCAGGCGTCACCTTTCTTTGTTAAATCTCTCGGCCTTCAGATGTGTGCCTTGTGTGTTTGGACACTAAATGCTCTACAAGAGCAACAAGAGGACAAACAGAGGACAGATGGTTATCACAGCGCTCAGGGGCATCGTGGGCTGTGATCACTGGAGTGAATCGTCCTCTCCAGCCGCTGTAGGTAGAATCTTTTAGAAGAGATGATGTAAATGCTTGATTCTGTTCTACGTTTCCTTAGGCAAACACACATTTATAAAATACACTGTTCTGAGCATTTCTGGCTGACCATCTCTAGCACGCATGCAGACTTTTGACATATATTGTTATAGTCTGTCTTATTTCAAGTCTTTGCACTGGCATCCACACACTTCTACACATTCAAATGAAGTCAGTAAAGCATGTTGCTTTTAAGGGCTTCTTCTACTGTATTATGCAGCATTTCTTTATTTAGCAGTAAAAAAAAAACACATTGCTAGCCACCGACCACAACAGCCAAACACACACAGGAAGCCTTCAAAAAGATCAGGATAATAGCACTTGACCGTACAAGGGCACTTCTCTGCCTCCAGAAATAAAGTCTACACGACTCGGTTCAATGGATGAGGATTTTTTTTGTGTTTTAGTGGAATTGATGACTACAAGGAAACGGCTGCTGCTCAGTGAGAAAAACCTCTGACCTTCACACTACAGTTAGAAAATGATACAGCTGGACAATTAGGTTAAACCTGTCTGTGTGTAATGTATTATATACAATAAGTTTGGCTGTCAAATCTAAGGTTAGGAAAAGGGGCACGTATCAATGCACAAAGTCGCTATATATGTGTCTGGGTTCGCTCATATATTTTTATCTTAGAGGGACCAAAGTGTGACCTTGAGTGGGAGGGCTTTTTTAATTGGCCCTCACTTCAGATTGATGCTGATTTTATGGTTAAGGATTGGTTTGACAGTGAAGCTCAGAATGAAGTCTAGGTTAAAGCTGGTGCAATTTGTAATGCCTAGTCACATAGAGGGCGGTATGTAACCAAAAGAAAGCCTAGAAACAGCAGGGAAAAGGTGTAACCTAAGGGCTGAACAGCTGATAGTTTATTGAAATAACAATGCCATTCTGTTAACTTTAAGTGTGGTGGTGACCTTGAGTTTACATTAGCTATATGTGTGTACTTTGCCACTGCCCCAGGGCTGTATGGTCTGTGTTACTTTACATTTTGATAGTACATTTATTGGACTTAATCGGAAGTGGCAGTAAAAGGTTCAGTGCCTCACAATCGCCTCTCAAGGAACAAGTGATATTACAAGTTAGCTAGCATGCTAGTTTCAGTTGATAACTCTGGAACAAATAACATAGACATCTGGATAAACTGTTAACACAGTAACCTCTTCACTCTGATAATGTTCAATGGATCATATCTTACAAATGTCACCTTTTAAGGTTTGTTAGATACAGTAAATTAGGCAATGTGTTATCTTGGTGATGGTCATCATGTCTGTGCACTTTTATGGCACATGGTGGAAAAGAACAATACCAAGAAGAATGTGTTTCCCAGAATATATATATTTAACACACAAACAAAGCCACATTCATACATACATACATACAGTCTTACACTCATACAAATACATATCAGTTTATTGGATTTTTTTCTTTTATAATAAAAAGCAATTTGATATATTATTACTTTGTATACGGTGTTATACTGTAAGGGCTAGGTCACTGTTAAAAAGCATGCACTTTCTTTTGGTTGTGTCCAGATGAAGCGTATGCTAATAATTCAAAGTGTTTGCCACAGGTCATGCTACGTTCAGACTGCAGACCTTTTTTTTTTCATGAGTCAGACTTTGTTTTCAACACCAATTTGGAGTTTAAGTAATTTTTAAGTCACTCTAGGTTGACTAAAACACAATTCTTCTCTAGCAGCAGTCGCCCAATCTCAAACACATCACCACTCAGACTCAGTATCCCAACACATCTTCGTACTGAAGTAGCGACATTTGCTCGACAAACTCCCTGCTTACCAAATGGTTCTCATATGTACTCATTAAAGCTACCACGACACTGACTTTAGTGGCCTCCATGTTTACTTGTGTACGAGAAAATGCTGCTTATGACATCTTGATTCTTGCTCTTCTGCGCATGCTGTTACCACCACCAGTTCCAACTGGGATCTGATTATTGGCCACAATTTAAACATTTTAACAGACAAAGAAAAAATCAGATCTGAGGAATAAATCCCAAATTGAGCATTGGGGCTTACGTCCACACAGCGGCGTGCGTTGTCGCTTGCCGGCGGGGGGGGCTGAAACTCGACCAACAACCATGAATCTCCCGCCCCGGACACACAAGCACACGGTTTGATTGGCTAGAGCTTGTACTGGCATATGATTGGATTGGCTGACGATTGCTGACGCTTCCGCCGAAGCTTCAAAAGTTGAACATTGCTCAACTTTCGTCGCGAGCAAATCTACGCTTCGCTCCCACAATGCAGTTCGGCGAAACGTGACGTCACCCCATTCAAAGTGAATGGGCAGAAGTGTTGAAGCTTCGACGCGCGCCGCTGTGTGAATGGGCCGTTACAGTGTGAATGTAGCTTCTCAGTATCAGATTGGACCTCATCAGAACAATCTTTACTTAGCAAATCAAACAGTGAACTAAGACCAGGTAAAGTTTCTGCTCCTGCTGTAGTTCTCTAATGTTACACGCTTCACCTGAACCAACCACTCAGAATGATTTGCAAATACTGTTTAACGTTGTAATGTGATGTCCATGTTTGTTGTATTGCACTGATACGGATTTTTTAATTGGGTATTTCTTCCCACTTCAGTCCTACCTTTCTCCTCTTTTTCTTTGGAGCATTCCACATGTCCTGCAGTAACTCAGGGGGGCTTCTTGGCATTTAGTTTGTGTAAATTACATCCCAAGATTTCGTCTCCAAAAGTCTTGTCCTCCGACTCAAAGTGGGTAAAATACTAGGGAGGGGTTGGGATAGAATAGCTTGGTCGATTATTGAAGTAGTTATCTCCTATTTAGTCCGTTTCTTTGCGGCCCCCTGATTCAGTTGGTCCAACAATAACAATGGAGCCCTCCTGTGCCTCTTACTCCTCTACTGATTGGACGATGCAGGGTGTGACCTCAAACGGTTTCCTCTCCGGGACAGATTGGGCGATCTGTGCTGGCAATCCTGGGCTGGAGCCTCTAGTGGAGGGGAGGTCCTCCTTCAGGGGTGATGGGGTCAAAGAGCACGGCTCCGGCTCCAGGATTAATGTTACCTCTTCTACCTGGAAACACAGGAAGTAAAGCATTTTGAAAACTGATTGGCTGGCTACAACTGTGCTCTGTCAGAGGTAAGTAGGGCCCTTTTTGCCCAATTGGTTTTTCATTTTAAACTTATCTCGTCGACGTATCAGTTTTTAGGACTCTGCAGCAGAAACCAAAGCCCAGGGATTGGGACAGTTCCAGTTGAAAGAACTCGCCTTTGTCAGCTCCTCCTCTTCCTCCTCCTCTTCGTGCTGCTCAGGGGTGTCTTCAGACTCGGGCTCTGGCTCCTCTCCAACCGTCTCCACTCCTCCGATCATGTCAACCATCTGTCCGTTCAGCTGGCCGATGATCTCCCCCTGCAACAAGTTCAGTTTACTGATTTAATTCCCTGTCTATTTCTGTGGAAGAGGATTCAACAGGTGAATGGCCCGTTAGACCACAGACTGACATCTACCCTTTAGTTTTAGTCACAAAAAAGACAGAAACAGAGACAGAAGACAGAAAAGAGGGAAGTTAGAGATGCAGAATATGAGCTCCCATGTCCTGACCCCAGCTTGATTTGTTTATGCAGGACATCAGAGAGACAAGACACATACTTAGGTAAGTACAACAGACACAGATGCTGAATCCAAATGCCGAGAGTTGCAAACTTGCGGACTTTACAGCATGCTACTCCGAGGAGCAGGCAGATTTAAGGACGCCCTTTGTCAGAATTCATCAGGTCCGCTAAAGGCTGTCATGCAGGCTTTTGGCAATGCTCCATGCAGACATTCAGCCTGTCTCCTACCTTGCCGATTTCCCTGGCAGTTTGTCCCATCATTCACTGCACTACAGATGTGTGCTAAATACGCCTGCTGATATAAACAAATCCAGATCCAAAAGACAAAAACAAATGAGTGTCACACATGATGGAAAATAACTCAAAAAGGCTATTCCTGTGCAGTATATGAACATCAGCTTAATATAACTATGATAAGTGCACTATTTTCACCTTTGAAGACACGCGCCTGACATCAAAGAAGATAAACCTCGGCTTCCTACAATAACAAGAGAGTATTAAATGCATAATAGGACATGCGGTCATGGTTACGATGATTCGTGTCTCACTCCTAAATGGAGAACTACCTCTGCGAACCTCTGCGAACTACATCGGAATACATTAAAGCACCATTTAGTCCGCAAAGTCTGTAATCCGACCATTTGGATTCAGCAGGGGAGTGCCTACGTGGTGTGCCTCGACCAGCGCAGCTCCCCACAGGTCAGCGAGCCGG
>NW_011367267.1:137234-137516 GCF_000735185.1 Notothenia coriiceps | reverse complement strand
TTCCTACAATAACAAGAGAGTATTAAATGCATAATAGGACATGCGGTCATGGTTACGATGATTCGTGTCTCACTCCTAAATGGAGACGCCTGTCCTGCTTGCCTTTGACGGTCTACACAGTCACACACCTCTGCGAACTACATCGGAATACATTAAAGCACCATTTAGTCCGCAAAGTCTGTAATCCGACCATTTGGATTCAGCAGGGGAGTGCCTACGTGGTGTGCCTCGACCAGCGCAGCTCCCCACAGGTCAGCGAGCCGGGGGTGGGTGGGAGGGCCC
>NW_011367267.1:132534-137210 GCF_000735185.1 Notothenia coriiceps | reverse complement strand
GGGAATGGGAGGCACTATGTAGCCTTTGCTCCATAGACTGTAGTCACAGATAGGAAAGGAAGGAAAGATAATTAATAAAGATTTACTGTAATATAGGTTTAATTTATTTCAAAAAGGTTCATTCGTTTTTCAATCAAAACCAACGACTCAGGATAATTTTGTTTTGATTTGGAATACAAATAAAACCATCCTTTAGAGATTTCAAACACATTGTAGCTCCTTACAGTTTCAGCTTCTTCATTATAGGACAATATACACTTTCTACAATTAATTCATTTGTTTATTTGCTGCTATTTTATTTGTATTGCTGTGTTCTTGCCTCTTTATTTAATATTCTACTCTACTCTTCTTATTTTTGTCCGAGAGGTCCCTTTGCTGTAAAATAGTAAATGACCCCCATGGTGGTACGAATAAAGTGTTTCCAATTTATAAATGCTAAAGTGATCTACTGCATCACAACACATTTGAGCTATGGTAGATCAAAAAGCCCCGTCGTGCCAAAGCAAATGACAAAGCATTGTATTCCTTCAGCATTTAGCAGTCTTTGCCAGAGACTTGTGAAGGACTTCCTTTTAGTCCCTAAAGGTCTCTGTCTACGTGTAATACCCTTATAAATGATGAGTCAGGGATGCCAATGTCTAAGGCTCTTATGCTCCATGAATTGACGGACTGATTGAAAGTTGTATTATAAATTAAATGTGATATGTTAAATATCTCCTTCAGAAGGGAAACCATAATGATACACAGAGAAAGCTAACAAGCTCATTTCTTTCGTGGTCTCAGATCAGCGCACCCTTTCACTGACCTTTTCAAACTATTATTACATAACCCTCAGGCACTTAATGAGCTCTGAGATGTTCCAGTGCTGGAGCAGCCACCGCAGCCGAAAAAGTCTTGAGGTGTCACTGTTCATCAATAATCACTACATTTGCAAAAAAGCTCCCCGCAGCCTGAGAGATGGACATCAGCGGCCGATTGACTGTTGTGATGCAGTAGCTCACTATAGCATTGTTGTCCATTACTGAAGAAGCTGAAAAAGCACAGTGGTGCTTCAAGCTAAAAGCTAATGTTCTGCTCACCATGTTCACCACCTTTAATGCTACCACAGCTTAATAGCACTATTAGATGTGACAAGTGGGAATGCCACTAGATTTAACATCATGTAATGAGTTTGCTCTTTGTACTCAGAAATCCAGTTACGTAGTTGTACTTACGTAATTCAGATTTGCCCAAACGGCTCATTATTATGATAGAGGCAGGCTCTAGTATCACACTGCATAAATGAACAGTGTTGGTACCACTCACCTGTTGTTGTTGGTACTGCAGGAACTGTTGCTGCTGGAACTGGTGAATGTGTTGGAGCTGTTGGAGTTGGTTCTGCTGCTGCAGGGTGTAATGATGCTGCTGAAGGTAATTGCCCACCGTCCCCTCAAACCCCTCACCAGGAGTCCCCGCCGCTCCACTGCCGCCACCTGGAACAACAAATACACACTCACGCCTTAGAGACACAGGCTACTGTCCAAAGGTTTGGAGAATAGATTCAGTACGCACCTGCAGACATGATGTATGAGCCTGCAGCGGGCGAGGCCATGCCCGAGGGCTGGCTGGTGATGGGGTCCCAGGCGTCAGAGGACGACAGGCAGTACAGGCCCTGTGACACGTAGGTGTGAGGCCAGACGTCCGCCGAGGAGTGGTGGAGCACCTGGTCTGCACGGGGTACAGAGAGGTGAGAGGAGTGAGACACATTAGGATAATAGGAAAACAAAGGGTTGTGATTAATTACAGATTTCCACAAACAATGTGTTTGCCTTTCTTTCCTGCTCTGTCAAAGTCATAATTTAAGGATTCAAAATGTTCCCTCTTTAAGATAAATGATGACACAGTTATAACATTAGACTTTGACACCTCAGCCTGTTCACAACTCAATATATTTGAGCTTTTATCTCTTAAAAAACGAAAAAACATTAGCATTAAAATGTTTTGCTCAGGATGTACTGTAATAGAGTAAAAGTGAAGATGCTGAATCCAACCTCAGACCCAGTGCTGTGTATTAAGACATGAGCGGCATAGCATGAACCAGCCCTCATCTTAGAGCAACCAACTGTTACCACTTTAATGTGAAAATAGTTAGAATAGTTGCATTTTTGTGCACACATTCAGGCTGAACTCAAACTGACTGTGGCTGATATTACAGCAAAAAACATCTTAATTGCTGCTTTGTGTGTGTGTGTGTGTGTGTGTGTGTGTGTGTGTGTGTGTGTGTGTGTGTGTGTGTGTGTGTGTGTGTGTGTGTGTGTGTGTGTGTGTGTGTGTGTGTGTGTGTGTGTGTGTGTGTGTGTGTGTGTGTGTGTGCTAGATAAAGCACAAAGCCAAGCACATATGGCAGTGGTAATGAGAGGAGTGCTAAGTCCTTGTGCTAACCTACAGGGTCCCTCAGGCTTTGGCAGCGCTCTGCTTTGCTTCACACCAGCAATAACTAAAGAAAGAAACACTTTTCAGATTTAATCTGTGGTATTTCTGAACAGCCAGAAATAGACCAGCTTGCCTTCTCTCCGTTGTATCATCCTATTAGCAACTAAACTAATCATATTATCGAGTGACTTAATCTACAAATCAGAATATGAGTTTGTTTACTGAACTGTCTTTTTTTAATTCAACCAAGTTTAACGTCATCATTGCTTTTTGGTGCAGTTCATTTTGGAAAGAACTGATATGAAATTGCATCCTCATCACACTCCAATGAGAATGTGTTCTGATATTTCAGAAATGAATGGCTGTCATCAGAGTTTGTCATTTGGGAGTTTTTGAGTGAATGCCCAGTAGCAGTGAAAGGCGGTAATGTGCAGCTGTGTGTCCGCCCTCCATAAGTCCTTTACAGCTGCTAGGCAGAATCACTGACTCTGCTTGTTTAAGGTTCCAATGGGGCTCAAATGTTTCCAAAACTGTGCATCCACAATTCAAAACACAATAGTTTAGTGTGGTCTGAAGACATATTACTGTAAGGAGTCCTATTATACTACAATCTACTACAGAAACGCCTGTAAAGATGTTGACACTGTTTTAATCCGTTACATGAATACAAGTAAACTAATTACTAATATTCCTCCCCAATATTCAACCTCTAATTCTGGGTTAATGTTCGTTGCCTGACCATATCTTCGCAATGGTTCCACACTGTGTCTTACAGCTATTTGTAGGAAGGTTTAAAGTGCAGTACCTCTGCTGGTGATGCTCTCCTGGTTGACCTCGCTGAGGTGAGCGACGCTGCCCTGGTTGGAGCCGGCTCCCATACTCTCCCCGTCCATCGAGTTCCAGCCAAACAGAGTCATCTCAGAGATGGCAAACTGCTGCATTATGCCTAACGAGTAAGAGTAAAATAACTGTTAGATATATTTAGCTAACTGAATCACAATTACAGAGCATACAACAAATCCCAGTCGTAGCTTTGCTGAAACATATAAAGGTAAATTAGGAGTGAAAGGAATAAAATAAAAAGTGATAGTGCCAAGCAGAAAATATGATGCAGATTCCCAAAGTTTAACTGCATCAGGTGATGAATTTCAACTTTGGTTATTGTTATGTAACCTTTGTGTTACTTATTGACAATTGAACTGTCCAAGATGTGTTTTTTACCTTGCAGATACCTGGTCTATAGCATAAGATAGAAAGCCACTGTCATTGTGTGGAATATAACAGAATTAAGAGCGCTTTCCTCATCAGGGCAGTTCAAAGATAATAAAGCACAAAAAGTGGGTCCACCTTTTGGGGTGGACACGTTTGCACACGAGCCATGGCCAAGATAGCTGCTCTACGCCTTTCCACCGCTGCGTCTCATTCTCCCCCTCCTGGAGAGGGTGAGACGAGAACGTCTGTCAGTCATCCTGGTGGTCCCAGGTCGTCGCTCGGCGCCGTGGTACGCAGAGGTGACACAGATGATGGTGGGCCAGCCCTGGACGGTTCCCCAGGTCTGGGGGGCGTTGTCTCAGGAAGCAGGTGCAATAGGGGCGTTACCTACTCTGGACCGACCTCTCCAGGCTTAGCTCCTGAGAGGGACAGGCTGAGACGGGAGGGACTGTCTGACAAAGTTATTCAGACTATCCAGGCAGCAGGAGCAGGATCCACCACAGCCTGTTACAGGACGAAGTGGTTGGGATTCCAGCGGTGGTGTGAAGAAAGGAGTCTAGAGCCTCTATCATGTACGTTGGGCTCTATTGCTCATTCCACAATTAAGGTGTACGTAGCAGCCATCTCGTCCGGTCATGAGGGATTTGGCGGCAGGTCAGCCTTTAGTCAACCGCTTATGACGCGGTTTTTGCAGGGGGTTAGGAGACAGCGCCCAGTGGTGCATGCCTCCACCCCGCAATGGGATCTGCCGTTGGTGCTCAAGGCTCTGGTCACAGAACCATTTCAGCCTCTGGAGCTCTCCTCCCTGAAGGCGCTATCATTGAAAACAGCTTTGGGTCAGTAGGTATCTGACCCCCCCCTGGACATAATGCACTTATGTATTCCCATGCTCCTTAGGGACCTGGGAAACATGGTGTGCAATAAGCCCCATACAGGGCTGGAGGACGATAATCCCCACGATAATGGGGGGGAGAGCTTTGCCCATTATTTTCCATGCACACTCTTCATGAGGTAAGCGTGTCTGAGTGTCCTCTACCAGCCAAGTAAGCTGC
>NW_011367267.1:123811-132375 GCF_000735185.1 Notothenia coriiceps | reverse complement strand
ACTTGCGCTCCTGGACCTCCGTGCAGGAGCTGGGAAACCACTGCGCTGTAGCATAAGCCCATACAGGCCTGGAGGAAGATAATCCACGATATGGGGGGAGAGTTTGCCATTATTTCCATGCACACTCTATCATGAGGTAAGGCGTGTCTGAGTGTCTCTACAGCCAAGTAAGCTGCGGCCCGACTCTCCACGGTCACAGCTGGAGGAAAGAAGATTGCGTGCAGTGGCTGTTAACCAAAAGCCGGTCAGGGCAGTATGATGGGTCGATGTTGTTGGACGACAGGGCGTTTATGCATCAGGGCTCCACCCACTGTACCCATAGAGTCCAGTAGAGGGCGGAGCCTGTGTAAGATATAACGGGCGGTTACGTATTGTAACCCTAGTTATATAAGCACAGACAGAGCCCTCTACTTGGGGCCCTATCTATGCCGCTAACTGAAGAGGGTGTAGGATGACAGTCAGGAGGTGTGGCCGCCTTATGGGCTTTTATGCGCATTCAGGTAGGCCCGCCCCGAGGGGCTGGCTACGTTTATAGATATCTCAGTAGGTGAATGCTCGCATAGTATGGTTAAGAGGTAGTACCCATAGTGTACAGTAGAGGGCTCCGCCTGTGCTTATACAACTAGGGTTATACGTAACCCCCTGTTTCTACTGTACCATGGCAAATATACAAACAAATATCACTTCTGGACGTAGCACTTAAAAGGTTTGGCTTGTTTGAAACCAATGCACTAGCACTTGGTTCGGCTTTTTAAAAGCTAATGTACTTGAAGGATTTTAGCTTTTTTAGTTTGTGTCTTCATGGTCAGATGCAATTTTGTAAGCAGCTTTGGATAAAAGCATCAGCTAAATGTAATGTAATGACATCTTCCTGTGTACTTTCAGATGTCCCCTCACCTGCAGCGAAGCGAGCCTCCTTCTCTCCGTCACTCAGGTCGCTGTAAGCATCGTTCTCGATCCTCCTCTCCTCCTTCTGCAGGCTGTTCTGCACCGCGCTCCCCAGCGGCCCCGCGGTTGGTTTGCCCCAGCTCTGCCACTCGATCATGTGGGCAACGCGACCGTGGGCCATGGCAGTGGGCTTGGTCACTTTGTCCTTCATGGAGCGAGGCACACCTACAACAGGTATGGGGCAGCAGGAGGGGCACATTCACACACACACACACACACACACACACACACACACACACACACACACACACACACACACACACACACACACACACAGACAACACACACCAGACACACACAAACACTGTCAGAACTACTTCTGTCCTCTGCAGTTGATGACACCTCCAGCTGAGGCCCGGGGGGGGGAGGGAAACTGTCTAATACATGAAACTGTCATAAATAATGCCAATGGGGTTATGAATGTACTGGAAAGATGTGTGTACAGTCTCTGGGTGTGAGAACATGAAAATGACCTAGTCATACTATTTCAAATACATTTAGTAGTCCATGAATATCTATACCGTTATCTATGAAGAACAATCTTTATTTTTAAGCAAAAATCTGCCTGATATTTAAACATTTAACCTCTTACTTAATGAACCATCCTGCTGGTGTTATTAAGGATTCAATTACTAAATGCCATGAGAACACAACAGTGGTGTGAATATGTATTTATTCTAAACAAACCTACAGCTAACCTTTAAACCACTGCTGCTTCAAACGTCCGACAGTAGAGCTAAACCTGAGAATATCAACCAGATACTTGCAAAGTACCTTCACCAAAACCTTTGACATTTTCCACTTTTCCGTTATTAACCCTATGCCGTTCATCAAAATGAGTCTTGACAGTCACCACTCACCATCTATTCATTTCAATTTCATCGTATTCTATTTTAAATACTAATGACGTATGTGACTGGATGTGCAGAGAATGATGATAAAATCTCATGACCTCATTTAGTAACAAGTGGATTCTGAAATGTTATTTAAAAAAGATATATCTCTCAGTCTCTTGAGATTCGGAAAAAAACCTGAGTACAACAAAGGTACGTTTTCTTTAAGTTGTTCTTCCTTGAACTCTGTATTAATAATTACATATCCCATCTCTGGGATCTTATTAAATAAAAGTGTGAAATATTCAAATAACTTTATGAATGGAGATGTAGTATTAGTACATCTTAAATAAACAAATACATTAAATTATCTGAATCTGCGTCATAAAAATGCAGATCTCTGCAAAGTCTGGTCAGAGGCCAGGTGACATGAGCTAACTATGGTGACGAATTTGACAGCATTGCCTGTGTGCTTGATTCAAACAGAACGGTGCTTGGATGACGGCTGAAACGCTGACTAACCCATATTAATGATTAAAGCCATTACTCATCTCCCGGTAAACAGAATAAATGAGATTCATTAGACTCTCCGTAATCAAAAACGTCGCGCAGGGACTGAGAGAGGCACAGAAAAGTCATCGCTAAACACACGTTAAGAAGGGCGACTGGCAAATCTCTCCCCAATTAGGATGCAAATGCACAATTGAAACCAGGGATATATACTCTGAGTCAAACGCTCGCAGAGAGGATGATCAATGAAAAATGTAATTAAAATCAAACAGACGTTTATAAACAGGGACAGAGATTTAGAAATTGTTCCCCGAACCAGGGGGCAAGTTACTGGCCGAGTTATACATAGAAACAGTTCTTTCCCCTTAGACAAAGAGAGCCAATCTCATTTGAAAATCAAACAATCGCTGCGGAGTCTTATTGGAGATGGAAATAGGAATTGAAAGAATGGGGATGAGGGGTGAGGGAAGGTGTTGGGGTCCTGGCTATTTAAAGGCTCACAAAAAAATGCTAAACACTGTTCAGATATACCAACAGATTTCTTCAAAGTGCACCAGACACAAAAACAAAAAGACACTTTTTACAAAGACACTGAGGGGCTACACTTAAACACAACAAAGCACATAGACCTACAGTTAGAAACACATATATAACACACAAGAGGCACCGGCCACTTGAAGTCACGACACTGCACAAAAGAGTCACTGCCTCACATATATATCTGGCCACACCACCGACAGCACTGCCACGGTACGAATACACTACATTTCCCAACACACCTGTGGAGATGCTTCAGTAGGTCATTAAAGTAAGTAATCTCACTTACTTTAGTTTCTTTGAAATAAAAAGATCTGATTGGATTTCCATCAATGACTCTGCGAATGCGTCATTGACGTCTGTCGTTGTTGTTGTGTCAATGGAAGAGAAGGTAAAGTAGGGAGTGATAAAGGAAGGGGCACCCACAGGGTGGCCATGTTGGTTCCAAGCTCCTCCTCCTCCTCAAGAGTGAAGTTGTTGTTGAGGCAAAGTTTGATTTAGAAAATCAACCGTTTATGGCAAAGGTGAAAAGATAATTTCAGTTGTTTTTTTCAAGTGTGTCAGATGATTTTGGAATGCAGAAAAGCTAGAATGGAGTTTGTATCTTAAAAACAAATCTCAAAGTAAAAGCAACTCCTGATGTAAGATAACCTCTGGGATCCTATAGTGGCCATAAACTCCCCGTGACCATCTCGCCTCTCATTTCATGTTCCTTTTTATGTGTAATAAATTGAAGACATTGCCTAAAAATTGCTTAATAAAATATCATTTAAAATGACATACAGTTGGTAAAACCTTTTGGGAAAAACAGCCGTTCTTTGATATAATTCTTAATTAGCTTGTTTTCTTAGCTGTAGAATGGTATGAATATTTGGAGAGTGGATATTAAGCTGAAAGAGATTTGTATGGCTAAGTTGCTTCTTTTGTTTTGTTTTGCTAGAGAAGCAGCTTCTTTGATTTTAGCATGTTTCATTAGTTACCGGTTACTCACTTTATGATAGTAATTCTGAATATAATTACAAATATAAACAGTGAAAGTACTATATTAAAGTTAGAGAGTAATCTACCATGCAATGAACAGCACAATGTACTGCTGGATGGATTTTGCATTATGCTGCAGCAACATTTGATTTAATTAAGAAGGAAAACAACTTATCTGACATCTTAGGGTTTTTTTTCAAATTCCATTCTGCAAAGTGAAATGAATGCTTTGGTTGTCTAGCAACAGCCATAAAGACCTCACTAAGCTAAGGTAAGGCTAAATGAGTGCTAACATTGAGCAGATTTACATTTCAAGCATAATGAAAACTAAGTATTTGATCAACTTTTTTTAATTGGTCTTAATATCACATTTACTCATTTATATTGAAGCAGAAATGGGAAAGGTATGTTGCAGATGTGTCTGGTAGTTCTGTCAAACCACACATCGATCATTCAGCTCCTGCACGACTCCACCAAATAACCATCTGAATATCAAATGTAAATAAACCAAAAACTATCTTTAAAACAGCGGGGAAAGGAAGTTTAGCCCCCGTTACTTCTCAACAACAACTTGACCCTTGACCCTCTGTGGAGTACATTGAGTCAACATGGGGGCAGTTTTACCATCAAGCAGCACAGACACACACCTGACACACCTGTCAGAGAGGACTTAGCCAGAGCGCCGATCCCATAGGCCTGAGGGGGCTTCCTCTTGGGGCGAGGAAGTATGGAAGTAGTGTCCTCCATGGACAACTAAAGACAGAAGGAGAAAGATAAAGAGTGGTTGGAGCGGAGAGGGTTCACAGAAAAATAAAGAGATGAGGGAATTTAAGAGAAAGGAGGATGTAGATAAAATAAGTCCAATGTCATAGGTAAAATGACAAGATCAGAATAGGTGAGAGAGAGAAAATGGAATGAAAGAAATTGAGGTGAAGAGAGCAAATATTAGAAAATAGTTAAATAGAGATAGAAGGAAGATTGTTATAAAGGGAATAAGAAAGCAGGGTTAGTTATTCAAATACTTCATACATGACTTAAAAGGATCTGTGAAGCTGACAATTGAGCGGCCCGACCAAGCAAGGAGGCAGAGGCAGAACGTCCAAAATACAACCCGGTGTGGGCATTTATTACATCATAAACATATGACACAGCCTCAATCTGCTGCCCACGTGAACACAGTCACCAGCCACCACAAGGATCTCACACACACTACCACCCACACAGACAGGGAAACAGAGCCTAAATACCCACACACTAATCAGCAATTAGACACAGGTGGGGGGGAAAGCAATTAGACACAGGTGAGGGGGGAGGAGACAACACAGGGCACCAGGTGAACACAATCAGGAGCAACAGACAAAACGGGTTTGGGGAACACCCCCAAACCAAGCCACATGTGCAATGTTACAAGGCCCGAAGCCGTCAGTCCACAGTGACGAAGTTACCTTCGTCAAAGGATCATTGCTTGAAAAGAAGAGAGTAAAAGATGTACAGTGGCTAAAAGGAAAAATGTATTCTTAATTAATAATTAATTCAAATGCAGTTGCAATAGACAACAGATTCTGGTGAGCACAGCAGCTGGTAGTCGGTGTACAATCCTCATGAAAACCTTATGATATGGAACCGTTACTGATGGATGTATGGTTTTTACTGGTAAAAGGTTAGATGAGTTACTTGTGGAAATTGTGGCCAGTAAATGTAGTAGTTCAAGTTTAGTAAGGAGATGTTTATATTGTAATGGCTAAATAGGATTAAAACTGTATTCTCCAGTTAAACAGCAATTTTCTTTCTAAAATACAATTAGTTATCTCCTTTTTAATGTTGAAAACTAAGAGCGATAAGTGAAACCTCCCCCCACAACCACCTCTTTCCTAACAGCCTTTAGTTTATAATGTAAGATCAGTGAGACATTTTGAGGTTGAATTGATTCATAAACATACTCAAATTCTGTTCCTCAAAAACTATTTTTAAAGCCAGACGATGAGAATAAAAGACAGGGCACACCCGGTGGGGCACACCAACCTGAAATTGCTCACCCTGATTCTTTTGTGATTTGTACTCTACTTCCTGGTGCCAGTGCTCATAACAAACCAACATCCGACTAATGAAACACAGAGCCAGAGCCCGGCTCCTAGTGAAGTCCCTACAGATAATTGCAGTAGGAAACAGAACCATGCCGATTATGTTACACAGAGGGATTGTGTGGTAGATTTGATGTGATATTTAGAACCAAATTGTGTATATATTGAATAAGGAAAAGCTCATATTATCTGGTCGCTCTGCGGTGTACAAGTTGAGTATCATGAAGTGTGGACCTATCTGCTTTGTAAGTGACATTGTATGGGAAGTAATACAGCAGTCAGTGAGTCAGCAGGCACACAGATGTAGTTAGTATTGGTTTCCATGATTATGGATTTATCTTCCATTAGTCTGATGTCCACTAGAAAACATGTTCAATCTCTAATAGACAAGAAGTGAACACATATTTCCCGAATTATATTATGTACTAATCTTTATTGCAAAGTCACATCTATCTGTAAAACAGAGCCTGATGAAATGTTTAAAACGTAAGCCGCATTTTAGCCTCCAATCAAATCTGAAAAATATTTGTAACACTACCTGGCCGCACCAATCAGCATGCAGACAGTTAGTGACTAGCTGAGGAATAAAGTAGAATATCTAAGAGTGTGTGGAGACCAAATCAGAGCTAAAAGGAGAACATATTTGACACTCTTCAGATGGAACGACAGAATTTGCTTTGTGTCTACTGGATATAAAAATAGACAACAGTTTATAAACACATCCCCCAGAACAAAGCCACAACACCAACAACTAAATGACTGCTACTGAATAACAGGAGGAAGCATTTACTTGGTTAAAGGGGGATATCCAGAGCTTGGCGTATAGCTAAAGATACCATTTATTCAGCAAATAAAAAGTATGTTTTATCATATGTATGCCTGACAAATTAGCTCGCAAATGAAAGTGATCTCAAAGTGAAACACCGCTCCATTTAGGTCAGCAAGTACTTTGTGTACACAAACATTTTCTCAAGACCCTGTTTCTTGAAACAGAAGTGCGTCTGTCAGACATATTTGGTCTGGGCATATTTGGGTCAACAAAATTCCCATTGCAAATACATTCTGCTGAATGAACAGTACCAGTTGAGAGATTTACTTCACCAATCAGTGAACCAGGACCTCCAATGGGAGCAGAACATCTGCTCCCTCATCAAAAAAGCACAGCAAAGGATGTTCTTCCTGAGGCAGCTGAAGAAATTCAACCTGCCAAAGACAATGATGGTGAACTTCTACACCTCCATCATGGAGTCCATCCTCACCTCCTCCATCACCATCTGGTACGCTGCAGCCACAGCCAAGGATAAGGGCAGGCTCCAGCGGGTCATCCGCTCTGCAGAGAAGGTGATCGGCTGCAATCTGCCATCCCTCCACGACCTGCACGCCTCAAGGACCCTGAGGCGGGCAGGGAAGATAGTGGCCGACCCCTCCCACCCTGGACACAAACTGTTCAGCCCCCTCCCCTCTGGCAGGAGGCTGCGCTCCATCATGACCAATACCTCTCGCCACCTGAACAGTTTCTTCCCCTCTGCTACCGGGCTCTTAAACGAGGCCCGTGTATAGTCTCTATATGCATTACATAATGCACACAATGCTCATACTGCTTACTGCACATATTCTTATTTCATAGTTTACATTCTATAATACACTGCATTCTATTTCACTGTAAATTACTGCTTTATTTTATTGCTATTTAACTATTTGTTATTACAGTGTCCTAAAAGATGTTTTGTTTTATATTAGATTATTTGTTTTATTTTTTATGTATGCACCACAACATCAAGTCAAATTCCTCGTATGTGTGAACCTACCTGGCAATAACCCGTTTCTGGTTCTGATTCAGTAACAAACTGGGACTTTTACCAAAGCTTCAGTTGTGTTCGAAAGCTTATTACAGCCTCTTATCTGTGACAATATATGAGTATATATATGAGGCTAGCAGTACAGCGGATTAGCAGAGGGCCAAGAGAGGAGGCCCTGGGGGGGAGTTTGTGAGGAATAAAAGACAAACTGGAGGATAAGAAGAGGGAGTGGGAGAGTTAGATGAGAGGGGAAGAGAGAGCGGCAGGAAGGGGTGAAGTGGTTAAACATGTAGGATGCTGATGTGTGTACGCTAAGCCCAAACACAGGTGGGTGAGTGATGGAGGGGGAAATGAAAGGAGCAGATTTCACAAAGAGACTTACATTGATCCTGTCCCAGGAAAACTCAGGATGGCCATGCTGGGTAAGGGACAAGACGGGAGGAAATAGAGGGAGAAGGGGAGGAGAAACATACAGGTGTAGCAAAGCGGGAAGAGAAGGATTGGGATATAGAAACTAGTCTTCAGCCTCATTCCTGAATTATTGCAATTGGAAATTGTTTGGAAATTCAATTGTCTGCTGATGCCCTGTCCAGAGGAGTTTAAATTAATTTAGAAAAGGTCATGAGATCCTGCAGTTTAGAATATGAATATATTAACTTATTTATATTTAAAGTGACTCTGATCTTAAAAAAAACTTAACCTTTCAAAGTATTGTTATTGTTGGTGCCACTCTTTCTATTTTCCTGCGGCCTATTGTACACAGTATACAGAGCATTTGGTTCCAAACAATGTAGATTTCTTTTTTTCTCCATTGATGTTCATTATGAAAAACAGATGGATCTACTTGATTGTTAGCAACATAGCTACTGCTATAA
>NW_011367267.1:113460-123761 GCF_000735185.1 Notothenia coriiceps | reverse complement strand
TTGTAAACCAAGCCTGATATCACAATGTTTAACAGGGAAATGGCTTTCAGTCATGGTGTATAAAGAGACAGGGTGTTCGTGGAATGGGACAGGAGGTACATAGAAGTTGAGTATAGTTTGTTGTGTATGTGCTGTCAGCTGCACCATTCCTTTTTATCCATCTACACTGCCCAGCATGTTTAGGTAACCAATGGATACCATTCAGCAGTGACCCTGTTGCTAGGGACAACGGCAAATGTGATGTAGACTAAACCTGGACGCCTCAATCGTGTGTCCTCATGCACATACATACAAAGAGAGAGAACCAGGAGTATTAATCATGCTGTACAATAAGCACAAAGGGAGGGGGGAACATTTTAAAATCCGGCCGAGAATACCCTGATGTCAAAAGGGATTTGCCCTTTGTCTAAGCACCCCAAGAGTTTCACTGCTGGCACTTTAAGCTTGTTATAACAGTTGTAACACTACACATTAGTCTGCATGAGAGGTGACACGGAAAATGCCCTAAACTTATCAAAGTCAATGCCAGTTTTGAGACAAACTTCACTTTAATGTTTTGGCTTTATTCTTCTTGAAGATGATTATATTTGATACTTTTCTAAACTGCACAGCAGCATTTATTGAGTCTAGCTGGCCAACCTTCTAAATTCTGTATGTACAGTAGCACTTAAAATGGTTTGGCTTATTTGAAGCCAATGCACTAGCACTTCAAAAGAGTTGGCTTGTTCAAAGCTAATGTTCTTGCTGTTTGAGTTTGTATCTTCATGATAGATTGCATTTATTGTAAGTTGCTCTGGATAAAAGCATCGGCTAAATGAAATTAAAATAATCAATGTCCTATGATATGAAAAAAGTAATGATAACAGAAGGGCTTATGATGTCCTACACCCACTAATAGCTATAAAGAAAGACAAATCACTCTCTGGGCGGGGTTTGGCCTCCATTTCAGGCCCTCAGGATGGTTAAGAATAACAATCTTGCAATAATACAGCTTTTACAAAATACACCAACCTTACTAACGCACGCCACTCTCTGGTCCTCCTGTCTCTGCTGTATGTGTAGTTTTTCTATTAACTGTAAAGCTTGGCAGGGACACTTTTTGTCATAAAATGGAATACATTTGAGTCAACTGTTATAAACGTATCACTTAATAGTCCTCTAATACATATCAGTTAAATACCAAACATATTCACTAAAGCTTATGATTTTGTACTACTCATTGTCATGATATGCTATTTTCTGTCAGCAGAGAATTGCCCAAAGCCAACAGTAGTAACACATTCATACCCTAGATTTATGAATGAACCGCATTTCATTGTGAGGGAAGATGTTCCTCTCCTATTGAACCTTCAATTGTGTGATTTAGAATATACAAAAGATGAGTTTTTACATAAAAATCTAATCTTGAGAAGCTATTAATGCGCATCATTCATTCCCACAAGGCCATCCAAAGAAGCACACCAAATAATAATAAAAATGCTAATACAGTGATAACATTGCTGGTGGAAAACCACCTTTCAGAAAGCGGCAAAGCAGTGGTGATAAAACATTAAGATGGAACTCGGCCTCCGTCTTTGAATGTATTCATGCTTTAATCAGCAGCTGCTGGGCTCAGAGAATCTATAACTAGAATATTTCTTATGAATGTGAATTTGGGTCTGACTTGGTTTAAGGCCTTCTTGCCCCGATTAACATGAAGGCCCCTTTCGCTTTCTGGGAAGCATCGATGTAATATTCATGTCAGTGATTTTTATTTTCACGACATGTGATTGAGGAATAAGATGAATAATCCTCCTCTAACAAAGCAGCCGCTGAGATTGCAGAAGGATTTAGAGAAGCCTTTCACCAATCGTCTTGTTGGGTTTTTGTGTCAGGTGATCCTTATTAACAAGTGCAGGGAAATATCCGGGGAATAATGTATACAGATACAGTGGCATGCACACCTGCGTCACAACTAATCCGGAGCAAAACTATATAATAAGAATTAACATTAGGGACATTTTTAACGCAATAATCAATAAGACTCACTGTGTTAATTTCACACAGCTGAAAGACTAAACTGTATAATTGAATAATGGTTTATATAATCCCTAAAGCTAATGAACATGCTCAGCAGTAGGCCTGCAGCTTTGAACGAGGCAAATTCATTTTTCAACAACTAGAATAAATCACTCAGAGATAGGAGGAGGAACCACCTCATTATTAGTTTGAAAAATAATGGTTTCGATTGTCACTCATAAGAATTAAATAAAGAGCAATTCCTTTTTGTGCGTCTAGGAATTGTCTAATGAAATGTTAATGTATCGATGTAAAAGGGATATTTCGTACTTTATAACCTCTGCCGACCCGATGGTGTCATGTTAATAGTAAAACTACTTTTCGACCACTTAACCTAATCTGCAGAAGCTATGGACTAATGTGGTATTTAAACCTTGTTTAGATTTACAACTGTAGTCTCTGATGCATTTTTATAATAAAATAAACTTTACTTAATAACATATTGTGAAAGTGAAAACCTATAAAATGATTAACCTGAGCAGAAGTAACGGTAATTAATGGTAGCAAAAATATTTAGATTTAGTTAATTTATAGCTTTTTTAGCTCATTACTGATCCATTAAACAGTATTTGATGCCATTTAACCGTACCATATTCTCCATTTGATTACTAGCACCAAACACGAAGGACGATGACCATACATTACATTTGTATCGGGGGACATGACTTTTTGGACCGTTGTTCATGCCAATCCATCCAATAGTTGCTCAGATATTTTGCTGAGATAACACAGCAGGATTCATCCTCTGGGGACAATGAATTTTGCAGCTCAACCAACAGTTCACAAGATATTTATGTCTGGACCAAAGTGATGGACTGAGTGAGTGCTAGAGTTACGCCATTAGGATGGCTTAAAAAATACATTTTCTTTATTCAATACGAGGTAAGGATATAGCACAGTGAGTTTATCCCAGTACATTTTATCAAAAATTGTAATAAATGTACATAGTAGCCAAACCCTGGAATTACTATGATCCATCTTGTGATCACAGCCACACAGCCTAGAAATACTTTTTCCCATCAAATCATTAGGAAAGATGTATTGTACCTTCCACTACAAACACATAAATACCCTTTTTTTCCCCTCATTCGGTCCCAAAAGCCTTCAGCTGCATCCAGCTTTCTTTTAAACATCCATCAATAATCTCAGCAGCTGGCCCAGCTGATCAGTCAATCTGTGTCTTGGATAACCCTGTCAGCCTTTGCAGATACTTTGTTATGTTGTGCTTGATGGACGAACATTGTGTGTTGCCCTTTACAAGTTATTTATTCAGGAAAAGCAATCGCAACAATGTTCAGGGTCATAGTATCTTAAATGAATGGGACAAAAACAGTGTAGGAGGTTTTAATCAGGATTTTAGTTGAACGTGTGAGGAACTGGTAATAGAGGTGTCATCTCTGTCCTTGGACTGTGTGTGTTTAACACAGCTTGCGTCAGAGGTTGCAGGATTTGGACTCAGACACCCCCCTGAGTGTGTGAATGTTAAGCTCTCCTGGACAAAAAATGAGGCGTCATCGCCTTCTTTGTAATAAGTGTTTGCTCATATTTTGTATTCAGATCGACTCCATAAAGTATACAACAGCTGCGCCTCTCCCTGTAGCCTTGCCAATATTGTATTTTCCTGATTGGAAGTAAAATATGGCAGCATAATGCAAATGAAACTAAAAATCCATTCAGCCACAATAACGTTGGAGGTCTCTCAGCTCAACATTTAACTCTGTGCCCAGCTGGTTGAAT
The DNA here is from genome assembly GCF_000735185.1 of Notothenia coriiceps. NCBI lineage: Eukaryota > Metazoa > Chordata > Actinopteri > Perciformes > Nototheniidae > Notothenia > Notothenia coriiceps. The sequence continues at coordinate 119,966 of NW_011367267.1, read as the reverse complement.
CACAATTATGCCATCATAAAGCATTTTCCTGAAGAAGGCAGTTTACAAAATAATGACTACCTATCCATCTGTCCTTTTTCTATACCCGTTTACCTTCTCAGGGTAACACTGCATTCTTACAATATAATGTAGTGTGGATCATGTGTCATAGCAGGAGAATACTACCAATCATTCAACTGCAATAATATCATAATATATACACAAGTCGTTTATTTGACAAAATATTGAACTTACAATAATAACAGCTATTCATTAAACGCTTAAGAATATATTCAGGGAGGCAAAAAAAAACACCGTGGCGGATTAATTTTTCCGGTTAGGAGGTCTTTTTAATTTCATATTTCTTTGGCTGCTTCATATGAGTGGTTCAGTGGAACAATACGTGACATAAGGATATAAAATAAGTAGTATTATTAAAGTGTATAATAGAAACCAGTGATAGGATTTTGTAATGCATGCAAGATAAGCAACTGAATTAAAACATTTAACACTGTGGGATTATTTTGCTTTCAGAGCTGAATATCTTTTAAGAACTTCATTAGCTTTGCTGTTACATGATTTTAATGCGGTTTCAGAAGTTTTTACAATTCAGAAACATTCAAACGCTGATGGCAAACATTAAAAAAAATCAAATAATGACCAAATGTCTAGCCACAGCTTTCAAGAAAATGTATTGTTTTTTAGAAACTAAATTGAAGCCCTGAACTGAGGAAAAACACTAATGGCCGAACATTAAGTCTTTAGTTAAGCTGCACCCTATATCATTTAGATCTGTTTTCCATCCTTTTGGTCAGGCTTTTTTGTGAATTTGGCTGGCGTTTATCCTCAGAGGAGATCTGAGAGGAGCACTCTCTATTGATCAGACTTTTAGTGGAACCACAAATAGGCTAATATTTCAGTTAATGTGCCTTTTCCAGAGGCTTGTGCTGCAGGGGCCTTTCCTCGCTGAAGTTGATAGCGTTGTAATGTGTGGGTCCAGCATGATGAGCTCATAGCTTACATTCCCAATCATTAGTACAACTTGAGCTGTTGTTTGTGTCTGTGGTGAAGTTTTCAGTTGATTATTGCTTAATGCAGTACAAAACAAGGACACATTTTCAAACATCTGTTGGCAAACGTTGACGCTATCTCAACTATTTGACATATTGCAATAAAATAATTTGCAGACATTCATGGTGTCCACAGGATGAATCCTACTGACTTTAGAGATACCCTGACTTTCTCACTGGTGCCGCCATGAAGCTAGGTTTACTACACACATTCATGCCCCCTTCAAGAACGTTGTAATTAAAGTTGTGACCCCTTAACTTTTCATATAGAAGTTCAATATGTAGACTATTTGAATTATAACCAAATACCTGCAAAACCCGACATTACCAGCCTTAGATGCACTTGTTTAGTGCTAATTAGCAACCATTAGCATGCTTACACTCTAAACTAAGACGAGGACTATGGTAAACAATTATTCCTGCTAGGAAAAAGCATGTTAGCATTGTACATTTGAGAATGTTAGCATGCCTATGTAGCATTTAGCTCAAAGCACAGTTGATTAGCATGAATTAAGACACTTAGCCTTATTTTTTAGGTATTTTCTGAAGATTAGATTTCTTAAATTGTACTATTTTGTTAACTCTATTTGATGTTTAGATCTCTCTGTGTTCTCTCACAGCCTGTCATTTTTTCATTCAACTTTTATAATTAGTGTATTTGCGTTTCTGAATCTGGCTGGAGACTATTTACTTTGTCAGTTCTGTCAGTTTTGGTTTTGTTTGTCGCACATGGTCCTTAGCTCCCCATTTGAGTCTAAATCATATCCCTGAGCTATATTTTTTTATATCCCTCTCCACCTGCAGGCCTCCCTCTCTGGAGGTCTATAAATTACGCAGAGGAGTCGTGTTTGTGGAAGTAAACAACTTGAGGGCTGCCATGGGATCAGAGCTCAAGAGGAGCAGCACTCAATAAAAAATAAAGAAATCCGCTAATGATGCTGTGCCCACCGAATGCAAACACGGAACCAAAAATATAAGCAATATTCATATAAATCCCCTCCTGTTTTCTCCAGGCAGGAGGGAAGCGGACAGAAATCAGTGGGATAGATGCTACATGTAATTTCCATCTTGCTGTTTAACTTATGCGTTGTAACTAACTTAGCAGTCATTTAAACAAATATACCTTAATAATATCTATAACTTATAAAACTACAGGTGCATGTTGGCCTTCCAACCCTTGTGTATGAGGAAAAATGACTAAAGAAGAGAAAGCAGCCGCCAGTGATGGAGAGACAATAAGATGGATGTCTGTGTTTTTGTCTTTCTCCCTCTCTCTCCCCAGGGCCCACAGCTGAGAAGTGATACATGGCTCAGTAATAGGCTGAGCCCTGGGGAGAGCAGCTCTGTGGCCTTGGTAAGAGACTATCACACACACAGGCACACACACACACACAAGCACACACACACACACACACACACACACACACACACACACACACACACACACACACACACACACACACACACACACACACACACACACACACACACACACACACACACATGCACACATGCACACGCACATATAGGCTCAACAACACACACACACACACACACACACACACACACACACACACACACACACACACACAGACACACACACGCACAACCACACACACACACACACACAGACGCACGCACAACCATTCATGAGAGTGCAGGCATACACACAGGAATAAACAAAGGTTTGGCTAATATAACCTTTCTGAAGCCTGATACAGATATACGATTTGAGAGGATATTGAGACGTATTCAGAATTTGTAAATAACATTCTGCTATGTGGTTTAAAAGTCCTTTACATTTTCATGGGACAATACAACTTTTGAATGGTTATCCACCATACTCATTTAGTAGGAAAGTAAGGTTAATATGTGATACATTACTGCTTCTTAAGATAAGAATAACTCAGCAAATACACCCTTATCGGTTTATTGAGCTACAGAAAACGATCAACTGTTTTGATAATTACTCAATGATGATAAATAATTATCATAAAAATAAATACAATTAATCATCTGCCTCTGACATATGCAATATCTGTTTATTATAATCTAAAAATACATGTTATTGACCAAATGTCAATATTAAGATTACTCAATATTGAAAATAAAAGTGGGTTGAAGCCACACCGTGTGTGTGCCAACCACTCCTGACCCATACACCCGCTGTCTGACCTGAAATACTTCGGTTTCAAGTCTATGTAGGGAAGATTGTCCTGGTGCATTTTCATAAAATTGGGCATTATCCTGTTAATACAAAGGTCTGAGCATCCTTCACATCCTTAGTTAAATTGATGGTAAGTTTAAAAAGGAAAAAAAGAACATTACTACATACAGCCAAAACCAACGTCATTTTTATTTCAAGCCTCCTCCTTCCTTACTTTCCCTACATTACCCACAATGACTGCAGTTCAGTCAGATTGAGTTGGGTTATGCTAGTAATTATGAATATCCTTTTTTTCTGAATAATTTCTAATTCCTCAACCACAGATTTCTCTCTATTTAGAATTTGTCTTCTTCACCCTTAAACGACGCTGACTCATGTCATGTCACAATTTATCATATTATATATAAGATAGATATCAATATATAATCACACAGCCACCTCTGGAGACATGGAAGGCGTTTTAATACTTGTCTTCACTTTTAAACAGACTTTGATTTAGCAAATTGGTGGAATTGAAGGGCAGAGGCAAAACAATGAAACCTTCTCACTGTTTGTATATTTGCTGTACTGTACTGCAGTAAAACGATACACACCTGTCTGTGTTTAGAGTTTAGATCTGTGCGACCTTTCATGAGGCAGAGGCCTGGCCGTCAAACAGCAGGAGGGCATTCTGGGTGAGTAACAGCTCTCCTTTTTATCCCCTCCATACAGATTTGAGGCGAGCAAAAAAAACACAATCACACATCTCCATTTCTCTGACTGTGGTCTGTTCCGACGTAAAGAGGAGAGCTGAGGACACCAGCCCTGCTGTGTTTTGCATTATGTCACAGTGGCTTTCAACAAAATGGGAAAAAAGATTGAGATGTGCAGAAATGAGACAATAGGAAGAAAAAAAGATAATACAATTTTTACCTGATCCCCATCTTTCTGTACCGGCACCGCATCCACTGCTGGAGAGAGAGAGAAACAGAGATGAATTAAAGATTATTTCATTATCACAGGTGCTTCTCTAGATACTAGGGCTGCACGATATTGGAAAAAACTGACATTGCGATTTCCCCCTCCCTGCGATACATATATGAAAACATACAGGAATTAAAGAAAATAGCGTTTTTTTTTCGCAATCCATCCTTTCTTGAACTTTAATGCTAAACAATTGGTATTTTTTTAACTATATTTAACCGGATGAAGGATTTTAGTCACGGACGTCTGGATCTTAAGTTAACAGAGCAACAAGCTGAGCTAGCTCGGTTAGCAGCGCCGAACTGCCCTGGAGAAACACATGAAACGACTTTATTCACTGTTTTTACCTTTAATCTCGGGGTCCGTTTGCTTTGGAGATTTGATTGTGATTGGTGGTTTGCTGTCACTCACTCAAGTACCCCTGACATGAGAGCCGCACAAGTTTTCCTTTTGTAGCAAGAAGCAAAATAATTGTAACATGACGTGTTTGAGTTAATTTGCCTACTTAATATCACAAGTCCTAACCTTTTTTTTACTTTTTGTTTTAAAATACATTTTATTCACATCGCACGTCCTGCGATGTGAATATCGCGCATGCGCATATGGCGATTATCGTCACGACACGATATATCGTGCAGCCCTACAAGATACAGGTATCAGATCATGGCAGGAAACAGGTGCAAGAATATTATGATAGGAGAGGCCGAGCGAGGGAAGGAGAAGGGTAAGATGGAGGAGTGAGTGAGGGACCGAAAAGGAGATAACAATATGTCAAACTGACGCAGCCGCCAACACCCTCACTAAGGGAAGATGTCAGCGCTGTCCACTACTTCTCACTCACACTCACACGCTAAAATTTGATTAATTATCCACAACAAGCTTTGGCACACAGGGCACCACCCGTCTGGGTCATTAAGGCCAGAGATTACTCTTAATATTTGAATGTGATGAAAGCCATACTGTAAGTTATTATCATAAGTAATCGAGTGCTATTTTAATAATTTAGTGGGGTGAAAAAATTGAAAATGTGCTGTTGCCTGGCCACAGCTTGAAGATTCTGATGAGGACCGACTTAACCTGTCCTTTCACTACATGACGACCTTCAGTCTGACCTTAACAGTAAATGAGGTAATACAATGCAACTTGTGAAAGCCCACATGTAAAGCTGTAATGTCTCCATGGTATGTCATTATGGTCGGCGTTCATGTAATTTTTATCGTGCTGGCAGTATCTCGCATACTCAGCTGCTGATTCAGAGATGAAGACACAGGCTGGACACGACTATTAACCCATTCTGCTCACTTATTCAAAATTGTAAAATGAATCGCTTCCATCTTCCAGCACTATTTACTCAATAGAGTGGCGAAGTCACGCCCATCTTCTTCCGGTCCATGGGACCTATTTCTGAAAAATTATGTATTGAAGTCAATGGAGAGAGAAAACGTATCTTTCGATCCCGTTTGAATTGTGCCACAAATTACACATATGATGTTTGTCAATCAATCTTAAAAAATCATTTCCATGTCAAAAAAATTACAGTTTGTCGTAAAACTGTTGAAATATAAGACTGAAAAATATGCATCTAGAAAAACTACAAATCCCAGAGTTGCGTAAGTGATGTCATAACTGATGTCACAATTGTTTTCCTCCGCTAAATATAAGAGATAGCTAAGATAAGATAACTTTAACAAGATGCCTGTGTGCTTAGTAGGCCCTACCAGGTTGTTATCATACCAGCAATGTGTCTTGCTCGTTCTTTCGCTTCCCGTCTTATCAAAGGACCAGGAGTGGCTGGCTGGATCAAGTTAGCTACCTAGCTAGTAGCTAGCACGTTAGTTAGCATTACAGTCTTAGCCTTGTCATTTTTATTATCCTTAATAGCATTAATTAGCCTTAACATGAAGTAACATTAAGTAACCCAAAATGTTAAACAGTAAGAGTAGTAGTCATATTTTGTGAACCCTTTGAAGAGTACTGTCATACCGGTGTGATCATTCTATAATGTACCATTTAAGCCCGAGGGAGAAATGCTAACGCTAAAGCTAAATTAGCATCGGCGATCTGTTCGACTTCATGCTATCTGCACAAATGGTTGACATTAAACATTAAAAAGATAAGGCAGGCAGGCAGGCAGCTATGCATGACATTCTTCTGGACGTGTTTCATTGTGTTGATAGTGAGGGTAGACAATCACTTTTTTGACAAGACAGTAGTGACGGCCATCTTGGTGACGTGTGTTGTTGTGAGAGTATGTGAGACCAGAGATGTAGTTCATTAAGCGTTTCACACAAAATATGTGTTACTTCACAGTTTTACGACACATTTTT
>NW_011367267.1:110549-111253 GCF_000735185.1 Notothenia coriiceps | reverse complement strand
TTTTCCTCAATAACCTTCTAATTAGACCTTATTTATTGCAAGTAAGGAAGTTGTTGTACATGAGCTTTGGTCTTAATATGCTCTCCTCAATATTTCTAAATAACTCAAAATCAGGTATTTCTTTCTAAGGATATGTTCCCTATTTTAAAGTGAAGTCTTGTTCATAACCAATAAGCTAGTAGTTTGACTCTAATTGACCTGAACAGGTTCCCAATTCTAAAATTGCCTCCTCTTCACAATTTGTCAATACATTATAGCACACAACTACTGAAATTAACATCAACAGTACATGAACAAAGTAGGCTTACGTTGAAATATCTGTTTTATTAATGAACCACTAAAGAGAGATTCAGACACATACCAAAACATGTCAAGTTTCCCCAAGGCNTCTCAATATATTGACTTAGCTATCTCATTATATTGAGTTATATATATTTTTGATGTCTATGTGCCTTATTCTGTATTTGACATAATTGTTTCAATTAAAAAAAATATATATAACTCAATATAATGAGATAGCTAAGTCAATATATTGAGATATAAGTGGATATATTGAGATAGTAAGTCAATATATTGAGATAGCTAAGTCAATATAATGAGATAGTAAGTCAATATAATGAGATAGCTAAGTCAATATAATGAGATAGCTAAGTCAATATAATGAGATAGCTAAGTCAATATAATGAGATAGCTAAGTCAATATA
>NW_011367267.1:39241-110518 GCF_000735185.1 Notothenia coriiceps | reverse complement strand
AGAGTGTGCCATGAACTAAGTTCTCATGAACCTTTGTGGGAAAAGTACTGCGGTGTGAATGCGCCTTTTGAGACCATCTGCTGGTTGTCAACAGTTCCACAATTTCACAGACACACTAGCATGTGCAAACTATGTGTTAAGCAAGTTTGGATTGTTTCATTGAAAATGCACATGTTAAGGAAATAGTCAAACTGAATAGATGTAGCAAACACCTTGTATACTATACAGCAGTGACGTGCGGTGAGCTTCATGGCTGGTGAGGCACTGGCTCTTTCAGAGTCAGATTTACAAATATTATATTTTGACATTAATCAAAATGTTCGGTTATTTTCAAAAGCTTTTTTAGTCTGATGCTTCGATTCATTTTAAACAGACCGTTCAACAAAAGGATACCCAAAATCTAAATAATGGATTGTTCTTTCTTAGTAACATCCCATTTTCATTACAATTGTGGTCTTACCTTCACTTGAAGATTAAGTCCATGCTCTCCTTCTGGACAACAATCTCTATTAGTTTTTTGTAAAAGTCCTCCTTATCTTCCTGTAGTTTCAAAAGTCTAGTTTGTTGTTGTTCATCGTCCTGGTAGAATAACAGTAGCAACAAGAACCTGTGGGCTCATGTGCGCCCCCTTCAGTGCGGCAGAGGTTATGGCTGCCTCTCCTGCTGCTTTTTGTCATTGCCGTTATATAATGAGACGATGAGACCAGCGAGCCTAAATATCATATATACGTTAAATAAGTTATTTAGAGACTTTGGATGGCGAGGATAAATTTAATAAAGGGATCTACAAACATTACATTGGAGACCTACAGTGAGATGGTAACAGGCATAGGCTTAGGGCCCGCTTTCCAGCCAGTTTCTGTTGGGTGACACACTTCTGAGGTAAGAAGTTCATCCTTCGCTTTTAGAAAATTAATGTGTAACAAAATAATCTCTAACACCAAAAAAACAGACACTCCAACAAATAATCAGAAATGATTTCTGGTAATACATCTTTGCTTTTACTTGTTGTATTTGTGGTGTAAGATTGCCCCTTCCATTCATAAACAGAACCTTACCTTTTCAACCATGCAGTTAAGCAAAACAGGCAATATACCCAAGGTTTTGGGGAGGTGAATGAAATGTGGTATTTTGGTGAGTTATGTAAAACTTTGCAATACATTTCCCTCATTAGCATCAATACATTTGATGACAAATTGCAAAAGAAGAAACTGCTGCAGTTATCAGACACATTTGTCCCCCCTGGTATCATTTCCTGAGGCTGTCTAGGTCCTTTTGATAAACAGCTGATAAATTGGGCAAACAAAAACAGACATAATTGTTTTAGGTGGCACAGAGGTCAAATAAAATGCTTGGCGTGAGAATAACGTAAATTAAACAACTATCACAACTCCAGGGGTTTGTGATTACCTGATGAAATGAAGACCTGTGTCACTATCACCTCGCAGGCGGCCATCTCAGCCCACCTTCGCCTGGCAGGATTAGGTCATCCGTCTTCATCCAGCTGCAGCCCAGAGTCTGAGAGCTCTGTGGCAGACGGAGTGTCCTTGTCTCGTCCTCTGCAGCAGGAAGGGGCCTCTAATCAGCTCTCAGAGAGGATGCTGGGAGAACTGGCAGGAAACCAGGTGAGGAGAGGTAAATGAGACGCTGCTGAGGTGGGCAGTGTGGCATTTTTCATTCATAATTCATTCACTTAGTTGTTGGTAGTTCAGACTGCAAGAATTGTGCATTTGGAAAAGGTTGACATCTAAAAGAAATAACATTCAAAGAATTGTAAAATCAACAACACTGGCACAGAGTGTTTTTATCCGCTTACATAAAATGTCATTTCTCATCATTTCTATACCCATTTCTCTTCCTTTCGTCTTCTTTCATTGATTTCCTGTCAACTCATTCACCATTGTATTCATTCATTCTGTCCCTGTATACTTAAGTGGCTCAGCCTTTTTACGGTTATGTTAGGTGACGCTAGGTTATCAAACTATTTAATTCTGCCTTTTATACATGAATTAATTCCACGCGCTAAGAAGAGGAGAGAAAAGCTTCTTACCAGCTGATGCTGAAGATACTGAGGCTGGCACTCAGTGGAAAAAAAGAAAATGTCTTTCAGAAAAGAGTGCCTTTTCCCTGGATTTTCATTATGAAAGCTCACAGAAATCCATCAGGTGTAACATTTTGTATACAAAGGCTGCTAATCTTTCTTTACTTCTGACTAGGTGGAAGGCATGGGGTTTACAATTTTGGAAAGAGAGGAGTATAACCAGGAGCCTTTTGCAGATCTTAATAATAGTCATTATTAAACTGTATATACAGATGGCAAAGGGTTTATTTCACATGCTTGGTAACCCATCCCTACGCTGCAAATAACTGATCATTCTTTTATTATCTTAATCTATGTATCCAATTGAAGGAGCCTATTATGCGTTTTGGATTTCCCCTTCCTGTGGTGAGTTATGTAGGTTTTTGTGGATGTAAATGGTCTGCAAAGGCTAAAATCCCAAAGTTCCCTCCAGAGGGAGTTTCTCTCCAACACTCCCCCCTTCCTTAAAATGCCTCCATTGAACTCCTTTGTTTACTTCCATAAACATACTGTAAAACGTGTTTTAGATCGGCTAGCGCTTCCAACATGTACGTCACAGCTCGAAGCGGTTGACCAATCACAACAGAGCCGGCCAGCAAACCAATCAGAGCAGACTGGGCTCTGGTTTCAGACAGAGGGTGAAAAGAGGCAGTAGGAGAAGAATAAAGACCTTTTTGAACATTAAAGCATAGGGAGACAGGTCACAGAGGCACAAATTACAATTATGAACCTGAAAATGAGCAAAATAATGCCCCTTTAGTCTGTCATTTAGTCTCATACGTCTCAAGACGATATATCTACCAGTGGAATAAAATAACAATATTTCCAAAACAACGTGTTTTGTAAAATAATTATTTAAGCCCAGTTTAAAACTTGTCTTGAGTTTTGGGGTTGGATAAGGTATCATTATCTGCCTCAATTCTTTGAGGTTATCAAATATAGTCAAGAATATACCGAAATAAAAATGCATATTGCACTGACATTTTACAAAAGAAAAGGTTTAAGGACAGCAACTCAAATCCACTACACTTTCTGGTGAAATCAGGGAATTTCCTCACAGTCACTACCTGCACCTACCTATACCTATGTGTGTGCTCTGGAAAAAAAAGCTCATAAACAACCCTGACTCTGTAACAAACTAAATGACTCAAACTATATTTTTCCAGCCAGCACAGTTGAGAGGTCTTGGATCTATACATGGGTTGGAACAAGAGGGATGCTTTTTGAAATGTAGTTTGGGTCATCAATTGTTATCCAGAATCGCTGACTCAACTTTGAATACAATTATTAAAGTAACAATTATTATAAAATAACTATAATATAACAATAAAATACATTATTTGAATGAAATCTTAAGTGAAGAGGTACGAATTAAACCTACCAAACATTGTACTGCCCTGTCAGTTGAAAGTAGCTTTATCTTTACAAATGTAAAGAAATTCTATTTTATCCACATAATTGTTGTAAATAATTATTTCTGCAGTTGGATAAATACACATGTTGGATCATGAATCGAGACAACCGACACACAGAGTAATAACCCACACACTTTTACCTGCCACTGTGTGTGTGTCACCTGGGCCTTGTGTTGTCTCAGCCTCTGTCAGACTTTTTGCTGAGGTGTCGAGGAGCCTGTCAGCTCCACAGCTTATCTGCTGTCTCCTGCGAGTAAAGAGCCGCTTCAGCCGCTGAGAGGACAACATGAGGGATAAATCCTCTAATATGGAACATTCTTCATATATTCTATTTTTATGTGAGGAAAATACGTGTCAGCTGTTACTTAAGAACACTCTTAAACTGCAGTAAAGGCACTTTGCACATTGTTAGCTCCGGATAAAAGCAAGTTTAAACATTTGTATAATACACAGAAATCCTGTGAAGTTTGATCACTGCCATACTGGAAAATATATTGCGAATAAAATACATTCTGTGTATTACTGAAATAAAGATAACATATATTCAGGTAGGTCTTCTGTGAAGGAGAGAAAAAATGGAGCTTAGTTTCACTTAGTATCTTCAGATTTGGGGATTTTTCAGATCAGCTAAAGAAAGATGAGAAGAAAAAGCATGTTGCTCTAACCGAAAAGTTTAATAATAATCCTTGATTCCAAATTTGGCAGATTATATCCTGTGAATATTAAATGAGAGTTTCTGTTAATGTTTGGGAACTTGTTTCAATTGTTTATTTCCTACCTTATAAGCACTTTAGAGTTGACATTACATAGCTCTGCACAGAGGCAGTGAACTGGACCCTCAGAGAGTCCTTTGTTTTGCTACAGAAGCCTGACGTGCAGCCCAGATGAGGCTCAGAGAACTTTGCTCAGCATCCAGGATCCGAGCAGCGAGCAGAAAAAACAAAGAGTATCGATCGGGCCGGACTCAAGTGTGGGATCAATCGTTATGAGCTCTGTGAAGCCATGAGCTGCTGCTGGACTCTCTCTCTCTGTGTGTGTGTGTGTGTGTGTGTGTGTGTGTGTGTGTGTGTGTGTGTGTGTGTGTGTGTGAGTGTCAGTATGTGACTGTGTGATCTGTGTGTGAATATCATCGTTCATGTCATGATGCTCCAGTGACTCCTGATGAGAAAACATAGCACTGATGTGTCATGTGTTTGTGTGAAGGCTGAACTGAAGCCACAGCCTTTACTATGCCAAATAGAGAAAGGTTATACATCAATACATACAGAGAAATATTTAAAGAGGGCATATTCTGCTCATTTTCAGGTTCATATTTGTGTTGCATGCCTCTATTGCCACATGTTTACCTTCTTTAACGTTCAAAAAGCTCTTTATTTTTCTTATAGGCCTACTGCCTGTGCTGCAGCACCTCTTTTCACCCTCTGTCTGAAACCAGAGCCCAGTCTGCTCTGATTGGTTAGCTCTGTTTTGATTGATCAACCGCTTAGAGATGTCCCGCCCCTTAGCCTATCACGTCGTTCAATGTGTCGGAGAGCTAGCCAATAGAAGCGTGCATGTTACATAGTGATGTCATTATGTTACTGTAAACAAAAAAAATGAAATGAAGGCGTTTCAGGCAGGAGGGGGATTGTGTGGGTGAGAAACTCCTTCTGGAGGGACCTTTGGGATTTCAGCCTTTGCAGACCATTTACATGCACACAAACCTATACAACACTCTACAGGAAAGGGAAACCCCAAAAAGCATAATACGACCTCTTTAATATCTGCCATTTCACAATGCTGAAGAGTATTGGAACACTACTCCAAGTTTCTTTGTCAGAAGAAGTATACGACTAAAATGATGTTAATTTGCCTTAACACTTGTTCACAGTGTTGAACAAAGATGCTTCCTCTCTCTCATTCACATGCCCCACCCTGGTACTCTCCATTGGCTCTTCTGTCTTCCCTTCGCTTCTGGGTGAGCAGCAAGGATTGAGTCCTCCTCTCCCACTGCCAGGAGAGGATTACCCAGCGGACCGCCACTCTGCTGCTGTCACGGTCCTGACCCACACACATCTGCAGAGAAACTTCTTAAGACGCTCAACACCTTTAACCTGGAGCTAATCCTAAAGCTAACCTTAAGCCTCTGCATGGCAGCCAGACGTGACTGTTGGAGTTGAGATGTCAGTAGGTCAGTCTGTGATGCTTTATACTAGCAAAATGAACCAAAAGTAAGTAAATACACATAATATTACCCCCTGATTGATACTATTTTGTAATAAGATTACTTGTTGGAGGTAAAACCATGATAAGAAATCAGTTACTCTTAGGATTTTCTTTCTCAAACTCTATTAGGCTTGATTAGATGTTGAAGGTATTCTAATGAGTTGCTTTTGAGAGGGATTGCTCCAAAGCTACACAACACAGCAAGTTAAAAAGTAAATATTTGTTTTCTCAATGTTTGAATTCTCAGATTTTCAAAATCAGCAGTTGAAAACTGCCAAAATAACTAACAGCATTTGTGACGAGGACAACTTTGGAGGTTTTCTTTTTACTACCACACAGAATATACCGAAATGAAAAACTATTGAGCTGTGAGCTTTATTTGTTTTTTGCCATTGTAATTTACCATAAGCAATTCTTGACTGTAATCTATCTACTGTAATTTGTAATGTATTTTACCGTATTTTTTGCAAGGCTTTTCTGGAAAACACATCAGCTGGTAATTTACCATAAATTTGAATTTCTTAATAAAATACCGTAATATAACGAGGGGTTACGTATGGTAACCCTCGTTATATAAACACAGGTGGAGCCCTCTACTGGACCCTATGGGTGCTCCCCTTGATCCTATCATGCAAGCATTCATCCACTGAGACTTTCTAGACGTAACCGGCCCCGGGGCGGGCCTACCTGAATGTGTGCGCATCTCACCGCATAAAAGGAGGCCTCGCCTCGTGACTGTCATCCTACACTTCTCTTCAGCAAGCAGCATAGGACAGAAAGGGCCCCTGAGTAGAGGCTCCGCCTGTGTTTATATAACAAGGGTTACAATACGTAACCCCTCATTATATCTCTCACAGGCGATGTATACACGCGCTGTCGTCCCACAACAACACTGTTCCATCTCACTGTCTCTGACCGGCTTTCTGGTTGGCAGCCGCTGCACCTCACTCATCTTTCCCTCGGTCGTAACCGTGGAGAAAAAATTGGGGCTGCAGCTGACAGAGCACACCCTGACGCGCTTACCCCGTGGAGGTGTGCTATGACGTGGAGGACTCCCCCGCCCCCCCTGCCCTAAATCAGGGGGAAAGAGTCCTCCAGCCCCTATGGGCCCAGTGCGCGTCACATAAGCGCATTACGCCCGGGGAGGGGGTCAGATGCCCACTGACCCACAGTGCCCCTCCCTCCTCACCAGTCCTGTGTTGCCCCAGCAAGCACAGACGATGAAAACGAGCCAGACATGTCCAAGAGATAAAACGTTATGAAGGGGCCTGGCGTTGACCAGGACGCCGCCGTGCATATGTCCTCCACACTCATGCCGTTAAATAAGGCTGTTGGTACAGCAATAGCTCGTGTAGATTGTGCACGGACCCCCTTGGGGAAGGCTCTCCCTGCCTGTCCGTAGGCATGTGCAATGCACTCACAGAGCCAGCCTGCCAGGCGTTTCTTGGACAGGTTTTTCCAGAAGCACACAAACAGCTGTTCGGTGCGTCTAAGGGCAGCCGTGCGCTCCACATAACACGCTAGCGCACGCACCGGGCAGAGGAGGTGCAATTTAGCCTCCCTCGCCCCACTATGGGATGGAAGATTAAAGCCCCCCCACTGAATAGCCCTAGACCTGAACGCACTCCTTAGGCTCTTGGGCACAAAGGAGGGGTTCGGTCTGAGTGTCGCCCTGCTCTGGTCACCCCGGATCATCAAACAACTCGGGTGCACCGATAGAGCGGTTAACTCGGACACTCTTTTGGCTGACGTTAAGGCAAGTAGCAATGCTGTCTTCCACGACAGTGCTTTTAGGGAGGAGAGCTCCAGAGGCTCAAATGGTTCTGAGACCAGAGCCTCGAGCACCAACGGCAGGTCCCACTGCGGGGCGTGCACTACTGGGCGCAGCCTCCTGACCCCCCGTAAAAACCGCAACATTAGTGGCTGAGAAAAGGCTGACCTCATGGCAGGACGAGGTGGGGGGGGTGAAACGAAGGCCGGCTGCGCCGGACGGGCCGGGCCGTAGAAGCCCTGACGTAGGCGGCTCACTGGTGGGGGGAGCGGTAAGCCCACACGCTCCGTCACCATAGTCATCACCGCCGGGAAGTCCTGTCGCGCAGACCTGTGCGACAGGTCGCCGGAAACATCAGACGACGAGGTGTCGCCATCGTCATTCCTCTCCCCGACGAGCGGACCCGCCCGGTCCGCTGGTATGGCGAACACGAAGGCTCGTCGTGGCCCTCCATCTCCACCACGTCGAGCTCTGGGTCCTCCACCGGCGAGATGTAGCAGTCCTCAAACTGCGCCAGTCGCTGAAGGTGGCTGAGCCGAGGAATTAGATGGCAGGCGCTGCAGACCGTAAGCGGGCCCAGGTTGGCCGCCGCGTGGTCGGACCCCAGGCATTCAATGCACTGGCGTCGGAGGTCGGCGCCTGCAATGGCGCCCGCACAAAGGACAGTCCCGCTGCTCCAGCAATGGTGAGTCAATTTTCTTCGTTGTTTTGCTTAAATGTATCCGTCTCTCTTCACTCAGTGTGTCTCTCTTACTTGCTGAAGAGAAAGGGATGACAGTCAGGAAGCGAGGCCTCCTTTTATGCGGTGAGATGCGCGCGCATTCAGGTAGGCCCGCCCCGGGGCCGGCTATGTCTAGCAAGTCTCAGTGGATGAATGCTTGCATGATAGGATCAAGGGGAGTACCCATAGAGTCCAGTAGAGGGCGGAGCCTGTGAGAGATATAACATACAGTTGTACTGTGTTTTCCACTGAGACAGACTGTAATGAGGTTTACAGCATCTGTTATATGTTAACAGGTTTTATATAGCTGTTTTTTTTTTAAAACTGCCAAAATAACTGACAGCATTTTTGACGAGGACAACTAAGGAGGATATATATTCGGAATATTCAGAAAAAGAAAAACTCACATGAAGCGTTGGACGCGGCGGGAATCACGCGATTGAGGCGATTAAACTGTTAAACCGTCAAACGCGACAGTTACATTTTTTCAACTCGAGCGTCAAATTCACGCGACGCGTTCTCGCGGAAGCCAGCGGTGAGGATCTCAGCCTCACCAAACAAATGCACTTTCCTCCTCATTGTTTGATAAACACTATGACAATGAAATTGCATTTGTTGAGCTGAGAGCCATAGACAGGAAGTCAGAGAGGATGTAAAGACGAACTGAAATGTTATTGGTTTTGGTCTTTTCATATTTCAAAATTTCAGCCCGATAATGCTTCACGATGGGTGAGGTATCTTCTACCTCTATCCTTGTGAGGCACCTGGGCTGCGGGAGAAAGAAAAGACAAAACAAATGGGAAACTGCTTCAACACAGAGAGGAAATTGTAATTCTTCATGTGATTTTTCCTTTTTGTTTTGAAACTAAAAAGCAATTTCACAACCATTGTCCACTGAAGAGCCTTTCATCATTGTCTTTTGTCCTCATGCGTCCCCTCACAAACACAAAACCAACCAGCTGTACACTCACACTCACAGCTATAAATAGTAGGCTACGTGTTTGTCTTCAGATGCAGATACATAACATTTCTCCTTCTTGTCAGCTCCCTGTTTCTAGCTTTGCTCTCACCTTACCTCTCCTGCTCCAACTCCTCTTCTCTTTCTTGTCTTTTATTTCCACTCTCAGCCAGAATACTAATATACCTCCTTCTCTTCTCTCAAGTTTTTTATTCTTAAAGAAGCTCATATTTCCCATATATTTTCCCTGCTTGAATTCGTTGTCCTCATCTCTCAGCATGACTCATAGACTTATCCTCCTCCTCCCTTCATCCCCCCATTTCCATCCCTCCTTCACTCTCTATATTTGAAAAGCATCCGCTGATGCCTGGGTTCTACCTCCCGCTCTGTCTTTGTTTCTTCCCTCTTTACCCTCTTTATTCTCTTCCATACAGACACATTACTGAAATACATCCGCATGCTCTCCATCTCTTCCCCAACTTTACATTTGAATCACCATTTTAACTTTGAGAGTGAGTAAAGTGCTGGATTTGCAATTATTCTTTGAGGCGATGTTATCATGGTGAAGTCTGTCTGTGAAATTAAAGTGTTTGCAGACTCATCACGTGACTGTCTTTATCTGCGATTTGAACATTTGTATTCATAAATAAATCCACCCCCCCACTACATTTCTTTTTGGCTCTGAAACCTTAAACTGAAATGACTCATTCCTTTTTGGACAACTGCAGTCCATTGTTGGACTCTGAAAGCAGGTACAGAAAGTTTGATTGCTTAAAGGTTTTAACTCTTCACAGTCTTTGTCAAGTCTTAAAAAAAACTTTAAAGACTGCTTGAGATCAGAAAATAGGCAGTTGGTAACTGTAAGGGAAACTTCTGCAACAATGGAGAGTCAGGACTCAGAGAGACACGAGGAGAGTTGGAGCTTTGATGTCAAACACTAGTGTTTATTACAAGTATCGGCCAGAGAAATTCACATCACAAGTCACAGCAGCCAGAGATTCTGACTGCGCTGGTGGGTTGCCATGTCAAATCTGACCAGCCTCTCTCTCGATAGACCTTTTAACTAGTTTACAGAGAGTTAATCCACATATTGGGGGATGGTGCGTAAACACCTGGGAACAATGGAGATATCCCCAACATCTGGAAATACTCAATCACTTGTCTGATTCTTAGAAGCCAGCGTTCTCACAGTCATAAAACCCTCTGTGACAGATAATATCAACAATAGCTGATCCCTCCCATTCCTTAAGACAGATAACAGACTCAGGGATGGTCGTAAACGTCAACACACAGAAAAGGTTAAATATCTTAGGAGTAAGGAAGAAATATTCTCTAACAGTAACTTTATTCAAATAACTTTCATGTCCTATTTGCTAAAACTGTCACTTGTTTTCTTAACAGAAAGCAGCACAGAGGAATGGCTGCTGGTGAACTCTGTTCAAACTGTCAAACTAGGCAGTACTAAATTCACTATAAATCAAGATTTTGGTACTGGATTGCTTATTTTCCCCCTCTAATGTTGCGGAAACATATTTAAGTGTACTGTGTAGATGGAAAATGAAAACGTTGCTCTCTCTGATGCTTGGTTTTGGATCGATTGCTTTCAACATATCAACCAGATCATGTTCTTATATTTGAGGTAAACAGTAAGCAGTAAACTAAAATGTGTTTCTGGAATATTGAGGAGAGAAAGATGCAATTCAGGAACATAATCTTGCTTCTTATTTGATCATGGCTGCCTATAGTGTGGCAGTTTGATTGAAGCTATTGCAAGGGGCAGACACTTCATTTCCCCCCCCAGATTCTCTATCTCATTCACTACGGTCAGGATATTGTGACAGTTATTTTTTAAATAGAGTAACCAACTGCAGCCCAAATGGTCACGAATAAATAAATATGATGCACAATGGTGTGGGATTATGATTCAATATGAGTGTATATCAACGTTTCAGCTGAGTTGTATGATGATAAAATCACAATAAATCACAACCTAAATCCTAAGAACTGCTACAGGATGTGTATTTTTTTTAATTATGTAACTTTTTATTTTTTATTATATTTTTTATTATATCATAACTTAGTACTTTTTTTAATGCATATCACATATTTAACATATGTAACATGAAGCTGTCTGTGGCTCTTTTTCCTGCTGTAACTACGCACATTTTGCCTCCGTGGGACTAATAAAGGTATTCTGATTCTGATTGTGTTATCATTTACAGACAGTCTGCAGTGCAAATAAATACTACTTGATTGAATCACTCAAATGTAGTGTGACTTGAACAAGAAAAACAGGTCAATACACTTTAACATCTATTTAGTTATTTCACAGAACAGACTTCTAAATATAAAGCTGCTCTTGTTAATTGATGTGTTCTTTCTGATTAGATTATCCCCTTTTTGAAAAATATAACCTCTACGTGTTTAAAGAAATGGCTGCATTCAATGGAGCAGAAGCAAATGGGTTGTTCTCCCTCATCAGATGACGTCAGCGAGACAGTGGAGACTGTACATCTGTCGAACCTCTCAGACTGTGCTGGTGTGACGACAGATAAGGATGACACATTCACAGTTTGGCACCGCGTGCTGGCGTTAAGGTGAATTATACTGCCTGATCTGATGGGCCAGCTGTAATTAAAAGTCCAGATGAAGAGCTGCCACAGCAACAGGCCGCTTTTAATAAAACCTGAGGGGATGATGCAGCTTTTTACAGACGTGAACTAGTTCAAGGCTGGACACTTTGTAACAGCTGAATTTAATCTACAAAATGACTTAAAGAATATACAAATAAAAACAGGATCCAAGTCTTCAGCCATTAACATTATTATTTTGTAGGTCATGTTTACTATTTTTCTAGTAGTGACACAAGTCTCATTCATTACATATTGTATATATGTGAAGGTATATAAGTATTATTTTGGGGCTTTTTTGGTTTTATGTTATACTTTCAAAGCATAAATCTTCAAAAGTAGTCATTTTAAATGTTTCTGGATAACCTCATGACATCAATGCTCCTTTTTTTGGCCTTAAAACATTTGACTCAAGGCACATATCATTATAGTTTATTACACAGTTTTTCTCATTTTTCATGGACCTGGCTATAATTTCTATTGAATTATGTGATCACCAAGTTAACTACTGATGTTTAGGAACAGGGAGCCATTGCTAAAAAGAAGACTTGTCGGGTAAAACCGTAAAACAGGTTGGATCCAAGTCCTCTAAACTAAAACACAAAACGTGTTTTTCTTATCTCTCATTGGGACCTCATGTCTAGGAACAAAAGCTTCTAGATTTGTGACATCAATCAATCATCATGATTAATTTACTCTGAACTCCTCAAATTCCTTATTCTGTGCGCTAAATGAATATGATTTAGATGTGTTAGCTTTATAACATTCTGTGATATTGCTTTTTGTGTCTTACACTTTCATCCTTCGTTATGTTGCGATGTTCGAAGATCTCAATGACCTAAGTGAGAGCAATGATGACACTACTGTATAACAATTTAAATTGAATGCCAAAACTACAAAGCCAATGGCTAATACATCAGAAATACTCACATCATGGTTCGCTATGTGCATATTAATACTGTCCTCGCCCCCAAAAAAGCCCCTGAAACAACATGCTTGCATAACAAAAATGTATTGCTCTCGTGCAATGGGTCAACATATTGCTTAACGCAAAAACGATCTGCCTTTGACTGCTATTTAGTTTCTGTTTCTTCCTGACAGTTAACACTAGATGATGATGTTCAATAACCCAGTCATTATTTGAACCAATCCACCATCTTTTCCTAACCTAGTCGTTTTTTGTGCCTTTGCAAACCCATATCAGGAAATTGTTTTATGCTTGCAACAGTGATTTGTAACCGTGTGGAAGACACAAATGTTTAGTTTGTGTTTGTTGTTGTGCTAGAAGGAAATACAAAATAAAGTGTGCACTGTAATCTGAGTGACATTTTCAATATAAAGAGCAGAGGTTTTGTATGCTTTAAACTCTCTAATTTGGTTGTAAAAGCTTTAAAACGGTGCCAGGCTCCAGTCTGCAGTCAATCCGTCTGTGTATTTATGAAGTGTGCAGTTCAGAGTAGAGTTCAGCTCTCCGTCTGAGACGGAGTTAATAGAGTTAAGAGCGCCGCCCTTCCTCGCCTGCACTCCTTAGAGCTGAATCACTGTGTTTTCATATTCATATTGTGTGAGAGAGAGATGGAGGGAGGCAGAGGGGAGGGCGGGTTTGGAGAACAGCTGTCATTGTTAGAGAGGAAAGCCCAGCTGCAGACCTTAACAGGCTGAACGGCGACACAAATGACATGCATCAGATATCGCTCGCATCAACACTGGTTCGCTTTTACTCAAGCATAATAAACCGTTCAAATGATACATCAGACTGTTTATCCGAAGGCAGCTCCTGAGAGGGTATGATGAATAAGGATGTAGGCACTTGGTATATTGAGTAAATGAGGGGATATTCATAAAAAACAACAACATTGACCTCAACTACAACCACAACAGGAAAACTGAAGGTTCAAATGGTCAGATTTTGTTTCAGAACCCTGTAAGCACCTCTAGTGGTAGATTGTAGTACTGCAGAGGGCAAGTTTGTTTAAAAAAAAAAAATTATAAAAAAAAAACGGTAAATGTTATATACCAATTGGCAATGCAAATGCAATCATTAACAGCCATAAAGTTGAAGTCGTGCAGAAAACGCAATAACGTAACGATTAGTTTTTTTCAGCGTGGTCGGGAAGCTATAGTTTTAATTTGAATGATAAGAAAATCGAGAAAATCGACAAAGTTCAATCTATGGCGTTCTATGGCGTGATAGTGAAATTGCATGAAGACAAAAAAGAACTGTTTGCTATGAACTAGATTTAGAAATTTAGCAATGATTTTTGTTACAAGATTGTAGTTGAGCAAATCAGACACTGATGGAAAAGCGCTGTATAGGGTTCATTTCCCAAAAGTTCACTCAGGGAATGCTTGACTGAAAACATTATTGAGGGACAACCTTTTCAAAGTTTTTTCGTAGGCTACTTACAACGTTTAAATTACAATCTGCAAAATCGTTCAAGAATGCATATTGTCAATTATCCATACTGTTAACATGCTTTTTGCATTGTAGGCCATAAGCTATCTATTTTTACATGTGCATTCGACTCGTTCCACTTAGTATTGCAACTGCACAGCAAATTCCCTCTGGATAAATAAAGTTGTATTTGATTATTAATTAAACTCTCAGTGATCACTCAAAGAGCTGTACACTCCACCCAGGTGCTCATGTTATGAGTGCATCTAATCTATATTTGCATTGTGCTCATGCATGTGTGTTTCTAAATATGTGAGCGTGCGAGTCGAGAGAGAGAGAGAGAGAGAGTGGTAAAGCGACATGGAGAATGACTGAGGGGAATCGGTGTGTGTGTGACGGCGGCAGCCAGAGAGAGGAAGCGACGCGGATGACACGCACACACACTCTCTTTCTCACACACACAGGAGGGGACAGCGAAGAAGAAGAAAAAGACACAGAGAAGGAGGAGGAGAAGAAAAAGAAGAAGAAGAAGAAGAAGAGGAGGAGAGGGGAAAGCGCAGAAAGACAAAAGAGGAAGAAATCCGGGGAGAAATGCCCGCTGGACGGATGGATTTTATTTTCCCCGAGCTGTACCAGCCTCTGTAAAACAACATGGGCTGCATAGGATCCCGGACCATCAGTAAGCACCCCGCTTTATATTTTTGCCATGTGGAGGTAGAGATGGGTAGACATGAAAAGATAGAGGAATGCGTGACCGTGCGTTTGCAGGGTGGAGATGTTGAGGAAATTAAAAAGGTCAGAATGAGAGAGGAGGCACCGGCAAAAAAAACACTTTTAGGACAATTCCTGCAGGGAGTTGCAGTGCTTTTAAATGTAATTCTTTTGCGCCTTTTCTGTAACACCAGGGGTCTTTTTTTAGGGTGTGTTGTCTACTGTCTGCTTAGTTTACTGTAGGGATTAGATCTCAGTCTGTGTGTTGAGAGGAGAGGCGGGACAGACAGGGATGTGTGAGCGGAATAAGATGCTGTTTGACGTCCTCGTGTCCACATGGATGACACCGGTGTGTGTGTTTGTTTGTGTGTGTATGTGTGAGAGAGACCTCCGCCTTGAAATAAAACGAAGGTCATTGCATGCTGGGTGTCTGAGAAAAGTCCCCTCTCCTCCTTCCCCTCCCGTCTCCCCCTCCTCTCCCCCCTCAGAACATTCCTTCTTTCTATCCTCCCCTCCATCTTCTCCTCCCTCACCTCTTGTCTCTCGCTACTGTGCGTCATGCAGCGACGTAATAAACTGAAGACGCAGGCAGGCAGTGCACACCGGGTTTCACACACACACACACACACACACACACACACACACACACACACACACACACACACACACACACACTGCTGGTTTCACCAACTAATTGACTAGTCGACTACCTCTACCACTAGTCGACGCTGTGGGCCCTAGTGAACTAGTCATGAACAAAATAGACACACGTGCAGGATGAGTCAGAACCGGGCTCGGTAAACTCAGGTGTCTGAACGCTGTGCACATGTAGGTCAATTTTGCAAAGTCAACGGTGCCGGCAGCCCGCGCACACACACACACACACACACACACACACACACACACACACACACACACACACACACACACACACACACACACACACAATCACTCAATGCTATACTTGTGAGGACCGTGTTCACATAATGCATTGACTTAAACCTAGGTCTGTTGTGTTAGCAACCTATGCAACAGGTTTCACTTTCAAAGAGAATATCAAATGATCATTGGTCCACCCAACTGATGATTTTTTTGGTTTTTTGTGTCCAACTTTTTATTATTTTTTTTGGTTGCCCTCACAGAGGGACTTAGACACAAATACAAATTATATAGACAATAATACAATAAGAAAAAGACAAAGAAAAAATGTAGGGAATCCCTTCCCCACGCCAGAAAATAAACCTTGTTGTATCAACAAGGTTTACCCATAAGGTAAAAACAGCTACGATGTGCATATGACCAGAAAAATATTTGGTAACACCTCTACTTCAAGCAGATACTTCTGGTGCTAAAAAAGTGAAGCCAATGCAATAGTGTAAAAACCTGCAGTTTCTCGAAAAGCGAGTCCCTAAAGTCCTTCAAAATAGCCAACTGTATAGAATGAATAAAGATGTTTACAGCCTGGAACAAATAACAATTTTTTTTACAACCATCCGTTTATTTATTTTTTGCTTAAAGTTGTGCATAATAGGAGCTTACAGACAGGTGCCGTCACAGGTGTTAGCCACTGCTTGACTGCGTTACAAGTGCCCACATTAGCCCTAGAGACGATTCACCTCTTAGCTCTTTTTTCAAGGGATCATCTCTATCAAGTAATTGATGGCCATTGCAAACCACATTGAGCTTTACAACACTTCTTCAGAGACCCATGGGTGACAAAAGGAAGACCAAGCCCATGAGTTGCTCTATCTGTATGTCCCAAAACTGTTTTATCCTGCTATGGAAAATGACTCATGATAGCTGCAGAACCATTGTAGTTCATATTATACAGAAAGTGAGAATTAAAATGGTTGTTGAACATTAACCCCCAAAACAATAAGTGTTTCTGTTAGGGAAGACCGGAACAAAATGTCCTATCTTTCAAACTATGTCTTTGCTCTCAAGGTCTAAAACTAGTCCTGAAAAGATGCACCGCACCACAACACACACACACACACACACACACACACACACACACACACACACACACACACACACACACACACACACACACACACACACACACACACACACACACACACACCTTTTAGTCTTTTACACAAACCTCTTCCCAAGAGACACACTTTAAACTGCTCTGCTGTGTTTCAGGGAAAGCATGGTCACTCCTGTGTGAGCATATCATCACTTGCAATTAAGTGAAGCATGCAGCTGGTGAGACACACACACACACACACACACACACACACACACACACACACACACACACACACACACACACACACACACACACACACACACACACACACACACACACACACACACACACACACACACACACACACACACACACACACACACACACACAGGACGATCACCTTCTTCCACTCCATCAAAGCCTCGTCAACTCCTTTATATGAACAAATAGAGGCTGCTGGGGAATTGCAACAAATAAAAGGGAGGGGGATGTTGACCTTTGATTGTCATTGAGCTGGGCAGGAGGATGGAGAAGGATCAGGGGAGGGATGGAGGTCGTTGCTGAGGAGATAAAGACGGGAAGAGGGCGAAGGGTTTTCTGCTTGCTGTGGTGTGATGAGTTCCAGGGCTTTTTGGTTTCATAAGTGGTTGTGTTCCCCTTTGTGTTCTTCATCTTATCTCTCCTGGCTGTCTGTCTCTGTCTGTCTCTGGTGCTCCTCTCCATTATTTGCAGTGTCAAAAGTAGATCAGAGCATATTACGCTACGTGTGCCGGACAGGTTATCTCACTCCGGTTGATTTTCTCATTTTTGTAAACGTGTTCTCCAGTGAGCTGAGAGTGAGGTCCACTGAATCGACAGCGACCCTTTAGGTTTTCTTTAAAAAATCACAGGGACACAGGAATTAAGTGCAATAGTGTTGTACAAGGAGGGCAAAGTAAAAATACAGGTTGTCGCTAACAATCCTGGACATTGTATGCAAATGTTCGTTGACAGAATCTGCAACTTGATGACGTGATTCAATCCGTTTCTTGTGTCTTCATGTTGTATTTTAAACTTAAAGTTTAAAATAAATTCAAAGGCAGAGGACATCACAGTCCCATCCTAAATGTAAGGTTATTTCTTACATCACAAAAGCACTTAGGAACAGAGGTGTAGACATAAAACAACTTTTACCGATGGATTGTTATGTGACCTTGATCAGGGACACAGTGGCAGCATTGTTGAGACAAGTGCATAAAGAACTGAAGGCACAGCCGGTTGTAATTAGGTGAAGGCACTGAGGACATCAAAGACAGGAGGGGGAGGAACATGGATATGAACATTGTTAAGATATTTTGAGTGACTTTCCGTCTTTAAGAGAAACCAGGAAACCTACTCACAAAAACCCAGATGATGTTAACCAGTGCATTGGGCTTTCCAGATATAAATAATTGGATAATTTTCCTATTCTGCTGTCATTATGTCTAGGGGGAAATCTGCATTATGGGTAAAGAAACTAACATTGTCTCTTGGTGGGAAACGTAGTACGGTAGCCTTGTATGCTAAACTTTTGAAACCCAATCTCAGGTTGTTTTACATTACATGTTACTTTTAAACAAACTAATGCTTAATATCTCTTACATTTATTTTTTCATTTATATTTAATACATCTGACTTTAAGCTGTGGCTTTTCTTAACCTGTAGGATCAATGTCTAGCAGTTTTCCTGTGAGACACATACGGTGGAAAACGCGCTACATCAGCCCAAATTCACATTGTTTTTTAAACTGCAGTGCGTTTCTCCTAATAGAAAATGTTTAGAGTGGTTGTAAAGCGTTTGCACCTGTCGGCCACTCTCTACACATCCGCCAATGATGTCACACTAGTGCTCAGTGATCTGGTGGTGGTTAGGCGCACACATATGCATGCATTCACCAGCAAGGGCATAAAGGAAGAAGAAGTGCTTATGGGGAATAAATCATTCCAGTTGCTAGACCCAAAAGATACACACAATTAGTTTTGGGGGAAAAACCGTGAATGTAAACATGACTTTTGTTTTTTTTATAATAAATTCAACAGGGAAACTTGAATTTGTGTGTATCCATTATCTGGATGATTTGTATGTTCTTATAGGTCTTCACATACATTTATGAGTTTGTATCAGCACTATGTTTGAGGGTGGCTTCTTCTTTATTTGTAGAATAAACTAAAACTGGGGTACACCCAAAACCCCCTAAAGAAGAAAGACTTTCACCTCAGATGAATACGACATTTCATTCAACATCCAAACTTATTTTTTGTGCCTCGATAAAACATACTGTTAAAAAAGCACAAGGTCATATATTGGAGCAGAGGGACTAGTTGTTCTCACTAAATGTTTAATACTCGGCTTTAAAGTTGTTGTTTATTTATTGTCATTTGGAGCAAACAAAAATAAATAAACAGGGTTGCTATTCTCCCCTTGTCATATTTAAAGTACTAAACACATAAGTCAACCTTAATAGACCATTTTAGGTAACCTAACCAGAATGTATTTGAATGTTCATAAAATGCCCATAAAAACAAGACAGCAAATAATCAGTAAAACAAAAACAATGATGCAAAGATAGGGCAACGTGTATTAATACTTCATTCAGAGCACAAACAATGGTTTATATTTAGAAAACAATCAGCACGAAGTAGAGACTAGTACTGTCAGTTTGCAGCCAGCCTTATGAGAAAAATAAATATTGATGGAAACGAACCCATGCATCAAAACTGACAAGAACGTGGAAGATGTAGAGGGAAGGTGACAGAGCACAACCATCTTGAGCAAGAGGGAGTTGTAAAGTGTTTTTACCAAAATCAATAAGCTGTTTTATCGTTCAATGAAACAGTTAAAGGACCAGAGTGTCCCTCAAAGTCAGATGGAGGTATTGAACAAAAGTGTATCACGGATCAAGAGTGATGTAGTGAGTGTCAGAGCCCCATCCCTCCAACTTACTGGCTTCCTGCTGCGTTTCTTGCAAAGAGCGTCTATTCTTATATTTGGCCCGAGCGAGAGCGGCTGCTGCTAAAAATAGATCCGGGGTAAAAGAGGGAGGTCAATTAGAAACGGAGGGAGGAGTGGGAAGAGAAAATGTTACAGTAAATATAGGTCAACAGCTCTCCGTTTCTTTTTTGTCTCTCATCTCACCCTTGACTTTGTGCAAGTGGATCAAATGTGTGCATGGATTTCTTATATTTCAGTTGTATTACCTCTGTGATTTTGTCATGGTTAGGGTCCCTCAGTGCTGGGTTGTTTCCCTCAGCTGTGTGTTTCCTGTGGAGTGCAACTTAACCAAAGAGTCAGCGCCTGCCATTGCATGGCAGATCTCCCTCCAAACCCCATCCAGTGGCAGACAGTGGGAGGAGTGGCGTGGAGGTTGTTTGTGGCTGCTATTCTGTTTACAATTATTGTGCTGATTTAGTAAAGCTGGAGTCTGACGCTGCAAAACAGAATCTCACAGATGAATACGACATTTCATTCAACATCAAAACCTTTTTTTTGTGCTTTAAAAAAAGAGAGGCCTCCATAAAACATACTGTTAAAAAAGAAAAAGGTCATACATTGGAGCAGAGGGACTAGTTGTTCTCACTAAATGTTTGATACTTTAAAGTTATTGTTTATTTATTGTAATTTGGAACAAAGGACAAATAAATTAACGCGGTTGTTATTCTCTCATAGCAGATTATCATATTTAAATGACTAAACACTTAAGTCTAACATTAATAGACCATTCTAGGTTATATAAGCTATGATTTGACTAAGTGAATAACATAACCTATCATTTTAACTACTTTAAGTCAAAAGCACGATTTAGACAGCAGTATTTCTCCCTAAAGCTGCTCTAATAAATATTGTTTACATTTACAGTCATTGAAATGACTATGATTAATGTGAAATATGTTTTTCAGTGATGAACCCACAGAAAAGAAAGCGATTAGCTTGTGAACATTGGAGCATTTAGTAGCTAAAAAATAGCTACTAAAAATGAGGTAAACTGTTCTATAAACAGTGGTCACAGTTCACACTGTGTCCTCTATGCGGAGGAAGCCTTTTCTCTATGTGCCTAATAAGTATATTTTTAGACAAGGCTTTGTGGTCCCTCTTATTTGGCGTGAGACAGCGTGAGAGTTGTTTTGAGGATGAGACTCACCACTTCACACTCACGATCAGTCGTTACTCTGCCAACTTCTGTCTCGCTCAAAACGTACTTAGATATTTATAACAGAAAGAGGGAATGAAAGTCTGAGCCTAATATTTGTGATTTGTTTCCAGTGCACTGATATTTAATGTTTTGTTCAGCGCCTACAGTACATGTCAGTTAGTCAGCTGTTTCAGTCCTCTTCCTCAAATCGTTTCTTCGTGTTTATGAAAAGACATGAAACAAGAAAAATAATTCACTATTGGATTGGCCATATTTGTCCTAGCTAACTATTGTCTGCTCGTACGGCGGATACCACCGATTACGATGTCCCCCAACCCGAAACGCTGTTGCATTGTTCTTGCTGTTAGCACTGTTCTTACTGTTAGCACCGTTAGCTTCTAGCGGCCATATCAGCCATCACCATGTTGAGAACCATGTGGAAGCTAAACCGGGACAAGACTCTTAGTAACAGATATGCACTTCTGGAAAGAGCTTCTTTTAAATAATTACCAGCGTGGTCATTATACAGCATTGGCTAGCTCAATGAGCAGTTATATTGCTACTAGGGTTAGTTGTGTAACAATTTACATTCACATAGCCTAATGCTAAATGGTGTATTAGAAAAAAAGATTCAATGACACAGCAATATGAAACTATTATGTCTCTCATTCTATATTCGCTTCAAGACAATCAGTTGTAGCCTACAAATTTACTGTCATGAAATATCAATCTTATAATAATGAATGAAATCTTTACTTCACACAGACGTGTGTTCGCCAATGTTTGTGCAGTCTGAGATGTAACATGATCCACTGGTGTGTAAGTGTAGTGTTGTTTTGGCTTTGGAGTTTAAGTTGGCAGGAAACAGAAAGGAGTAAAGAGCACACTCACAGTCTGGCAGACAGCAGCTCCGTTTCCACATAAATAAACACAGGTTGGATAAAGCAAGTCGCCTGTGATGTGACACTTGGCCTGTGTGGTCATCCGTAAATGCAACGTGATCACAGCCCTGCATTATTTCTAGCCAAATCGATTCAGACCAGTAATGGAAAAAGGAGGTGACGATTCCTTCAGGCGTTTCTTTTTCTGAGTGTCTTGTTTCCAGTATTCCCCTCTAAATTTCCATCACAAAGGCGCTGGGGCCACATCCGAGCCTGGAGCTACCATGCCACTGGAATTTTTAGCAGTGATTTGAAAAGAGGCTTGATAAGTAACTAAGAGCGGCACTCTGTAATTTCACATTTCCTAAATGGCACTCAGAGGGAACTGCTTTCATTTAAGCACTCAATGGTGATATCAGTACCCTGAACACGGCTCATGTTGACCCTCTCGACTTGTCAGTGTTGCTTTAAAAAAATCAACAGGTTGTTTGTGACTTACTTTCATTACGTACAATGCATAATTGTTATTTAGTTTGAGAATTAGAGAATTTATATAAAAGGTTGTGGCTCAGTTGTAGACTCTAGCAACCAATACTGTCCTCACACATTGGTTAATTAATCTTCTTAACCCACTGACTCTCTCCAAGGTCACAGTGGTGCTGGAGTCTGTCCCTGCACACGCTGTTCCTTTATAAAAACCTTTATCAACGCAAACACTAAAGCTTATCTATTGGCTCTCCATATGCTCGGATAGCACAGAGTGTCTCTCTCTGTCACACTGTCCGGTCTGTTGTTCACTACGACAAGAACATCCCATTTCTCTGGTAGAATGCAGGAACACAATGTTACAGACTTTAATGTGTTACGGCCACAGCCTCTACTCCGCTGTAGTGGCTCGCGCTAAGACCCGCAACATGGAAAATACACGCAACAACCAGTACTTAGTAACGAACATTTATTATTATAGAGCCGTTTTCTTACAAAAGCCAAACGGGAAAGGAAAAAGGTCTGGAGGACTGGCCAAAACAAACAAAAGGAAGGAGAGAGCCCGAGCCAGCCACACCAGGGGCCGTAGGACCAAGAGCCCCCCCCCCTATAGGCGTAAACACTATGGAAACAAAAGAAAGCCGCAAAAACTGGACTACCAGATCCTCCAGGCTAAACATAAACACATCTACAAGACATAGTATAGCTCAAGCCCCACTACATAAACAAGGGTCTTCTGAGGAGAGTGTCTTCCGGCGTCAGAAAAGGCGAGACATCCTTCTCCTCGAGCTTCTCTTTATATATCCACCACTGAGTGGAATTGGGAACACCTGAGCAGAGGCAGACCAGGTGCACCAGCAGGGAGACAGAAAGACAACAAGGAGGGGAGCACGTAACAAATGAAAGTTATTGGGGATTTTTGATGTGAGTAGTACCATAATATATACATTTTAAATCCACATTTTAAATCTTGCTCACAATTCTTGAGATCGTAGGGTTTCCTAAGATCTATATGTGTCTATCGAAACAGGCCAGAGATTCTTTCCAGGTATCATAACATATTTCGATGAGCCAAGATATTAATTGATGTTAACGGATAGGGTTGGGACAATGCCATGTTTCCCTTAATATTAAACAACTCCGCTGAAAAGCCCCAAACCAAGAATGTGTTAGTCAGACTGTTACAAATTAAGATATGGTCTACGTTATTTTATAAAACAACAGAAGAAAATATTTCCTTTTTTATTAGCGGATTAATCGACTTTTGGTGCTATTTGGTGCTGCAAAACAGTGTTTGCTGGATTGAGTCTCTAATAAACCTTTGTGTGTGATCATGGCTACGAAGGAATATTTTAAGGATAAATCAAACTCTGAAATGGCATTGCACATACAGGTGGTGCTAAAACAACCAAACGAATGGATAGATAAAGAGTAAATAACGCTTTACACCAAAATTCCCTGAAATGAGTCACTTATTCCACTAAAGCTGCAATCTGGTTCAACAATATAACACTCCATGGTGTCTGCTCTTCCCTGTGAGGTGTGTTTGACGTATCCCCTTTCACAGGAAAACACTTTCCCCTCCCCAAGTCCAAAATATTGACTGCAGTGACTGACGGATGTCCTGTGTACTAAGTGGTGTGCATGTGTGAAGAAAAACACATATTTCAGAAACCCTCTTTTTTTAAGTGCATTTTAGGATCTTACCAGTCAGAGGTGAGCCGATAACACGGAGTAAGGCAACTGGTCAATATTTTGACTGACAGGGCAGAGAAGGGCAGAGAGAACACAAACAATTTTATATCCAACGGTTTCATAAGAAAATAAGTAATTTATCCGTTTTATGCATTTATATCTGATTCGGTCACACCAGTCGCGATGAATTTCTTGAGCTTGAAGGGTGGGGGCCATGCCCTTGTTCAAATTGTAATCACAATTACACATTTGTAAAGATTTGTGACTGCATTTTGCAAAGGTTGCGACTGGGAAAACCATTTCTCTCTGAGCTAGCTTTGTGCACGGGGGGCATTGCCCTATTGAAGCAGATAAGGGACACACACAAACTGTTTCTGCATAGTCTAATCCATGTTGGAAAGGTCTTTCTTTTAAAAACCCCACACACTTGCTCAGCCATCAGCATGGACTCCAAGTCTTGTTAAGCTGCTTGCCTGGATAAAGCTTAGCTGTTTTTTAGGGTGAGTTTAAGGAACAGATTACAGTTTGCCATGAGGAAAGCTGAATAGCAGGCTGAAATATAAACTTACACAGAGAGAAATTGACTAAAACTGCATTTTCAACACTGGGTGTGAAAAGTTTCAACAGGACCTCACACTAAGAAGACTTTAAAAGATACAATCATATTACAGGAGATAAAACTGGAAGCCAGCGCATGCAGCTTACTCTTTGTGTGGTATTCGCTCTCTGCACTGCTGGGAATCAGATACCAAAGGGAGCTTGAGTAACCTGAATTCAGGACACAAAACATCCAAATGAGTTCTTTAACTGTAAAAACAAGGCTTCTGTTAGTGTGAGGATGTAGCTGTTAAGTTTAATAAACGTTGTTTTGTCAAGTTCTCTTCATGGCTGTTTGCATGCTGTGAGGGCTGCTCGTATTTGACTATTCTGTACATTCTCAAAATTGAGAAGAACCAGGAACATGGTTAATTGAACAAAGGACTAATTATACTTGAAAATTCATTGAGTCCAGATCAAAAATACCCCAGTGTTGAAGAAAATGTGAACAAAAATGTACCAGAAGTCTAATTTGAGTTATTACAACAGTTATAATGTTATCCTAAAGGCATTCATGGTTAAAATGTGTTTCTGGGCATTTTTACTAGTATTTAATGGATGGGATGAAAATAAACTATAGGAACTAAGAAATACTTCTTAGATACTTTAAAACTACTATAGTCTTCTTTAAATTCATAGGGAAGTAAAGAGAGAGAACAAACCTCCAACAGCTCCAGGGAATGTGGGTTCGCCCAAGACATCTTATAAAATTACAATGATAAAAGCACACAGAGACACACAACCGTCAGAGAGGAGGATGAACGGATGGATGGATGAAGGTGCAACCCCGGCATGCCGTAGTGAGCAGGACTCCCTCAGTGTTTGGTTCGGCTCGGGGCGTCCGCCGCGGAAGCGGAGGTGATTCAGACTCTAGACTTCACTTCGGATCACTGTCACAGGCCCTGTCACCTCACTCTCCCACTCTCTCACACACACACACACACACACACACACACACACACACACACACACACACACACACACACACACACACACACACACACACACACACACACACACACACACACACACACACACACACACACAGTGCCCAGAGCGATGGCAGCAGATAGGCGAGGGTTTGCCAGAGAGAGCTGTCAGGACCTATTGTTGCATTGTCCCACAAAGCCACCGTTCCTTACACACTCACGTGTATGCATGTGTGTGCCAGCGTACTTTGGTGTGTATTGTTGTGAGTCTGCGTTCTTGTGTAGCATGTTGTGCAGAAGGCTTGTTCATGGCAGTTTCCTTTTTTTCTGCCCTGCTGATCATTTTACCTTGGCTGGGGTTGAATAGTCAACTATGCCCTATGTCTTTTCCTATATTCCGAAAGATGTGAAGGTAATTCTCAACGTCTGAGAAATGCACAACCCAGGGGCTAAGAGAATCCCACTGCACTATGGCTGATGTCATTTATTTTTCTTCAAAGCTCCTTTGTTTAAAACATATAGAAATTGAGTATAGTGAATTAAATGATGAACTCTATAAGGAGCATTTCCTGTCTAAACCAGAATCACACCTCCATAGAAAGACATTTTCATCTTAGTTAAATGTTGATGTTTTTATGCTGTCTAGATATAAATTGTGGTGTAAAAATGGTCCAGTGTCCCCTATTAGTAGAAAGGAAAGGAACGGAAGCGTTGAAGCACTTTACCATTTAGCGAACGTTCCACCAGCTCGTATCATGGCTCCCACTTAAATACTTCAAGGTACTTTCCCTCAATAAGGAGGCTTCCAAAAAAGATTACTCGACTGTAGCCCCTTTCTCCTCCTCTTCCATTTTCCTGTAACCCCTGAATTTACCTCCTTTTTTATCTTAACCAATCACCTCCTCTTTAATCCCTAATTTCCCAAACTGTCCCCCTTGTTCCTTCCCTCTTCATCACATTACCGCCCTCACCTCTGTTTCATCTCTCACTCCCTCTCCCACCTGTGTCCCTGTGGTGCAGTAATGCAGCTGTATTGGTCCTTGTGGAGCAGCTAAATCGATGAACCACTTCATATGTAACACATTTTCATGGCACAAATCCACCCTTTCAATCTTTTTATCCCCTCATCCTCCTCCTCTGGTGCCTTTCACCATCCTCTTGAACCTTAATTTTCTTAGATAACATGTACAATTAAAGCTGAACTAGTTCATTTTGTACCTATATGACAGCAAGGACATACAAGTTGACGAACAATTCAGGTGTGTGTTGCTTTAAACCAAAGAAACACAAAATAGCTCCTACAGGGACCTTTGAGGACAAATGAATACATTATTGAGGAACAGATAATGGCCGCTTTGAAGTTAGTTGTTTGAGGCGTTTGCTAAAATAACTGATGCATTTTTTTTTCTTATGAGGAAAGTCTCAGATTAATCAAGATAACAACGTTGTTTCGGGAGTTCATTTTTTTTGGATCAACCAAAAACGGTGTCACGCTTGGATTTTTTGTTTCATGTTTTGATACCTAACTTTCTTTGAGCAAAAAGAGATGACCACTAATATCTCCATAGTGGAATATTATTGGAGCAAAAAGTTGAGGTGCTGCTTCCCTTCGTGTTCAATTAAAAAAAACGAGTGTATTTCTACATGAATATATTTTCTGGTTTAACTTTGAAGACAGATTACATAGAGTTGCGGGAAATCAGTATTTCACAGAGAAATTTGAATATATTTCATCGGTCGGAAATAAAAAAAACACAACTACATCGCCCAAAGTGTCTCGCAGATTGACTGATGCAAAAAACTATTTTCTGGGCTAAATAAAGCGTGATGTCCTAGCAGGCTTTTTGGCAGGCGGCTCTCCTCAGTCATACTTTGATGTCTCAGATTCAGTTCCCTGAGACCTTCTGCTTCACTGCCAAACAGATTAGAGCGAGCAGCGCCAACGTTCACACAAATGGCTTTGTAATCTGCAGACTACAGAAGAATAGCCCGTGAAACATTTGGCAGAGGCTTTCTAGGGACAGGAGCATAAAAAAAAGTATGCCATTTCATACGGTTGGAAATTATACAATGGAAACCTTGCTTGCTCCTTTTCAATTACGCAGTCTGTGAAGTGAAGTTAAAGTGCTCTCAGAAACAATACGAATCTGTTTAGGAGTTCATTTCTTTTGTTTATTTTAAGATTAAATCCAAAATGTAATTCAGCTTCTGTGACTATGATTTATTAGTCTGAATTACCGCCGTTCAAATGAATAGATAAAACTAGACTTCTATTCAAAACGGATTGCTTTCTAAGTATAACAGCATTAACAACCACAGCAAACAGTTCAAAATATATTTCGGTTTATATTATAATGGTTATCATAGCCCTTAACTATGTTTTAAACTATCATGACTGTATATAACATCTGAGGCAATCAGGAACAAGGACTTTTATATACGACGGTCGTTTGTTTTTGTTGGACTCCACTGCAGAGACTTTGTTCACGAGCACAAACAGAAACGACCTTTTACTCAAAGGTCAGTAGCCTCACACACATACACACACACGCATACTCACACACGCGTATACTTTAGCACAGCACAGACGCTCAGAGCTGTGTTTCACAGTCTAACAAGCAAACATTACACTGCAGACTCCCAAAACACCATTTATAATCACAGTCTGAATCAGATTAATTACCAAGTTCAATGAACGGATAAGAATTAGCATCTTTCACATCAGAGTCATGCCAGCCCCCCCCCACACACACTCAGTGTCGTTAAAACAAGTCACATAATTACACAGTATCCAACTCTCATTTGTTGGAAAAAATTCTGTGCTGAAAAATAATGCCAGTGGTTTGATTAATACTCTGAAACTTTATTAATCCATTAATTTAAATAAAAAATGCCAAACGGTTAATTCAAGATTCTCAATTGTGAGGGTTAGCTACCTTTACCTGTCTGAAATGACAGTCAATTTAATATTTTTAGGGATTGGATTCAATAATCGAGCAAAAAACAGCAGAATAATTCACAATCAAAATAACTATTGTTGTAGTTGCCACTATACATTCTTTATAAACTATTGTCTGATCATTACGTAGTTTTGAATCACTCAGTTACAGTGATGTAACACTGATTTTGGGCCTGACCCGATCCAAAAAATTAGACCGTAAACATTTGTTCAGTTTACTTTCAGTTTCCACATTGGGTTTTTTGCATACAAGGACATGTTCACATGTCGTTGGCAAGAATGGCAATATTGTGCTCTTGAGGAGTGTTACCCATGCGTAACGGGAAAGTTAAAAAATGTAAGTCACAAAGCCCCCTAGGTCTCGCAGATGTGGAATTGGGCTTTGACAAACAGTCAATTTATACGCCTAATAAAAAAAAAGCAACTTTAACATTAATTTGGAGTCGTGCTAAAGGCCACCTGACAAATTCAAGTTAAAGATTGTGTTTGTATCACCGGCTCCTGATGGAAAATATCTCTTTAGTTTCTAAATGCTCTCCTATGATCCCAATGTATAACTCAAACCATGATGCAGTTCTCACTTTCTTCTGGCCACATACAGTAAGTAAACAGCATTAGCATGAGCAGCAATAGCCACCGGTGAACAAAGCAAAGACCGGTAGCTACAGAAATTCAACCTTTAAATCACAGATTAAGAGTTTGATTGACAGGACACCTCTTGGCAGTAAAGCACTGATCATAAAAGAAGATTGAGGGAGACTCACATTAAAGACTAATGATAAAAAGTCAGCCAGAGTTAAAACGGTCATTAGGTGGCCTGACACTGAGTGACAGTAATGACTGTGAAGCAGGCTGCATTTCCTTCAGGTGCTGCAGGGAACTCTGGGTAAATGTCCATCAAATGGGAACCAAGTGATCAGTGATGCTGTAAGCTGTTGGACTTTCA
Source organism: Notothenia coriiceps (assembly GCF_000735185.1). Lineage (NCBI taxonomy): Eukaryota > Metazoa > Chordata > Actinopteri > Perciformes > Nototheniidae > Notothenia > Notothenia coriiceps. Next base: position 81,017 of record NW_011367267.1, on the reverse strand, counting down.
CTTATTAGTCCAGACAGCTGTTGCTGTTTAGCAGGATGTTGCTGCCGGGGGGCATTTTAGTGAAAGAATATTTCAAATGTTCTCTCAAAGTCTCTACTAATACAATGTTTTCTTTCTCTTTGGTTATAAATCAGTTTAATATATTGCCTGCAAACCTAAGAAGAAATTAAGAAGTGACCTTGTTGATGCTATTATGCTAACAAACTGGAAACAGTATTTAATGAAGTGCTTGTACACTTTCTTCTTTTTTTATTTGGGGGTGTTAAACATTTAGAAACATATGATCAAAAAATGTTCACCTGTTCTAATTCACTGACAGAAATGTCACAAAGCTAGTGGTCAAGAAACCTAAATTATGACCAAAACTACATTTGTTTCTAAAATGAAATGTCCTTGCTTTGCATCACTGTGTGCAATATTCACTACATTACTGTCCTTTTCTCTCACTGCTTTTCATTTCCTCAACCACTCCTTCTCATCTTTTTCTCAATTGTATTTCCCAAAAGCCCTTGCTGTTCTCTGCTCAACATACCCTCTGCCCTGCGGTTTCTAGCTTCAATCAATCATAGGTTTTGTTCCTCTCCTTCGTTCTCTCTTCAATATTTCCCCCTTTCTGGTTTTGAGAGCCTTCAGACTCCCTCTGTGTCTCTCTCTCAACATCTCCTTCCTCCAGCGGGGAGCTCCATCAGCTCCAGAGCTCTCCGGTGTGACTGTGTGTGTGTGGTTGTCTTGCTTGTGTGTTTGAGTTTGTATGTGCCTCAATGGGTGTGGGTGTGTTGTGAGGAGTAAATGGCCTCCAGGATCCCCCGGGTCGCATCTCAAATGTACTCACAGAGAGCAGAGTCATGACTAAGACTGCATGTCTCTCATTAACAGAGAGAGAGACGAGGAGAAAAAGAGAGATGAAAGGTTTAACAATGTTGAAGGACTCAGCTGAATTCACTCATCTGGTGGAAATGTTGTCCTTCACCCAAAGTACAGGGTCAGGCCTGACAAATGTGTCATTAATTATTTGCTTTTTGTTTGCACACTCCTACAAGTGTGGGTGTAGCTAACATAATCTGTTCAGGAATCAGCATCTTTGAAACATCTTTGATTTTGCTTCTCAAATAAAATCTGATTACGTAATTGTCAATTAAGACGTAGTTTGAACAAAAAAACTGCATTGTTGTTTATTCAAGCAAAAAAAAAAAATTCATTTTGAGTAGTAGGGCCAAAAGTAGTTGTTATACTGCTGCAAAAAAAATCCACAGCAAAAGACCAACTGAAAGATTGTGTTACATTATGTTCGCCATGTCTCACTCCTGTCAGTAAGAAGTCAATGCTACAAGTAGCCAAGCAAACATTGTTCAAAAGCTTGCTAACAACACTTGGCATGACTTTATCTGATCTCAAGGGCAACAGACACACAAATAAATCCTAGAAACTATTTCTAACAGACATGTAAAATCCACAGCAGCTTAAGGCTAAACATACTGTGCTACCACTGTATCATTTTTTTGTCAAATAACTGCAGAGCTTCCAGACTAATTCTACCATCGTTAGCATAAAGATACATCTTTTCAACAGTCAATCCCTCGCTTCTTTTAGCATCGGTAGTACAGTTCCACATCACCCATCAATCAATTGACTTGTCTCTATTGAAAATGAATAGGCTGAACAGAACTGATTCTGAATGACCAGTTGCACAGGATCTACTACTACTATTAAAACATGAAAGGTAATATGTACAAATGGTTCGCTGCGCCCACGTGGCCAAAATAAATTCTGCAGCTTGTAAAAATATCGATAGGGCCATGAGAGTGAGTTAAAAACACTCAGCATGTCTTGTAGCTGCATTGCATTCTGGTCTGCTTTCTGTGTCTCTGTCACCACCTGACCTGATGGATTTCTTTGTTATTGAAGTTGGCTCTACAGTAACTGGTGACATGTGGAAGAAGCCCTCTCTCTTTGATGCAGAGGGACTTTCTAAAACATTTTCTCTTATCAAGCTGTGGCTTTACCCAGCAGGCATTAGAAAAACTAGAAAAATATAAGAATTGAGTGGCCCAGCCTGGGGAAATAAACCTAAAATGAAAATGTGTTGCATATAGCAGCCCCACTGGTATCTGTAATAGCTGCATCACCATGCCATAGATATTTAGTCAGCCATCAACGAGAAAAATACAACAAATGAGGGGAGGAATGCAAAAGGTGTTCATCTACTGTTTTTGCATTAAATTTAGATAATAGTTTGGAGTATTTTTCTCTGAAATGGTAGTAAAAACAAGTTTGAAACCAAGCCTTGTGCGTATATTAACAGCAGGTTCTTCTACTGAAGGCATCGATTGCTTGGAGCGACTTTGGCACAGAGCTGTCATTTTCTGTCCCTTGAGATGAAGCACATCTCCAAACTGCATCTTCTGCTGCTGCACAGTGACGATGACTCGCCCCCAATCCCCCCACCACTCTTTGCCCAGAAGGGTTTTATTGATATTGATTTAGATGGAAAGCTTACGTCTCCATTGAAGGGAGTATGAAGGCTGAGATATTTTTAGGCTCTGTCGATATGCAGCGCTCTCTGGCAGAAAGCACCGGATCAATTTGGACGCCATCGATGAGGATGTTCGGACCATATGTTGAGAATACAATAAGAAATTTCGGCTCTTGGTGCGAAGTAGACTGATAAGTGAGTCCAGGCTGTCCTATTGATTTCAGCTGTTAAATCCACTTCAATCAGCCTCATCAAAAAGGGAGATGAAAGAGAGTTTGTGGGCTAAAGGAGGATTTTTAAAGCTTTGAACAATGAACTGTTCTTCTGATGAGAGTGTGGAAAGCTCAAGAAGATTTCCTCTTGAAACAATCTTGAAGTGATACTCAACAACTTGAGCAATTTTCTACACAAGCACCATTATCCCCACTAGTGTTATTTTTTAGGGGAAGTTGATGTAATTATAAACTTGCCTTAAAGTATTTGAATGTCTCCTGAGGGAGCTTTGAGGAGGAGAAGCAGCTTCTTATCTCAGCTTTCACCACCAGATATTAGAGATGTTAGTTATCATTTGTGTTAACATGGGGGAGGCCTCTCCTTTCATCCCCACTTAGATCTAAAATCCTTCATCATCCCGAGACTCGCTGACTCATACAGGTCGTGGCCTCCTGTTCTGAGGCATGGTGTGTATAATTAATCAAATTTTAGCGTTGGCAGGGTTATACTGGACAGAGATTTTAGTTTTCATTCAGCTTAATGATGCGTTAAAAGATAGTGATTCCAAGGAGAAACATTTGTTTCAGATCTTCTGCAATGTGAACATGTGCACTGCTTTCCCGATTAAGAGTCATTGGTTATATATTTAGGATATAATCTTCACATGGAAAATCATTTCACAAAATAACAGAGAGAGTGAGGCACAAAGTAGAAAGAAACATTTAAATAATTTACTGAAATTAAGCGTGAAAGCGAGCTAAAAAGCAGGGAGAGCCGTGCTGGAAGCATTTGTTAAAAATGGAACAAAAAAACATGATAATCCTGCAATGTTTTAAGTAATTTATGTAGAAAAATGCAAATGATTGCCAAATCGGTGGATTTACTGCTTTTTCGCCGTTTGTTGTTTGTGTTAGCACAATTTCCAAGGATGTGTGACATAGATGCTGGGTAGAAACTGAATGTGGCTAAATCTAAAGAGGAAAGCATACAGGGTGGATGCTATCTCAGTAGCACCTGAATAGCCCAAACCTTTAAGAAGGAACTTATTTTTGCATACCTGATATAGTTGAACGCTCTGTTGTATGGAAGCCTGTTTGCGCCACAGGAAAACATATAATCCTGTAAGTCAATATATTGACTTAGCTATCTCAATATATTGACTTAGCTATCTCAATATATTGACTTAGCTATCTCATTATATTGACTTACTATCTCATATATTATTATATTGAAACAATTATGTCAAATACAGAATAAGGCACATAGACATCAATGTTCATCATATAAGCGGTACAACTTTATATTAAGGTACACAAATTCACCATCAACTAGTTGTTCATTAACATGCATATTAGCAGTATATTGGCAAGTAATAGGCCATTAGTTGAGAGTTTTTCCTCAATAACCTTCTAATTAGACCTTATTTATTGCAAGTAAGGAAGTTGTTGTACATGAGCTTTGGTCTTAATATGCTCTCCTCAATATGTCTAAATAACTCAAAATCAGGCATTTCTTTCTAAGGATATGTTCCCTATTTTAAAGTGAAGTCTTTTTCATAACCAATAAGCTATAGTTTGACTCTAATTGACCTGAACAGGTTCCCAATTCTAAAATTGCTTCCTCTTCACAATTTGTAAATACATTATAGCACACAACTACTGAAATTAACCTCAACAGTACATGAACAAAGTAGGCTTACGTTGAAATATCTGTTTTATTAATGAACCACTAAAGAGAGATTCAGACACATACCAAAACATGTCAAGTTTCTCCAAGGCTGAGAACACATGTAGCCTGTACCTTTTAATAAAACTGATTTTTAACAGAGCTTATGTATTTGTGATCATACTGTGTGACCTGCTTGTATGTACTTACACAATAGGTGTACTGTTCTCTCTATGTGTTGTACTGTCTCAGTGTGAGCATAGATTAAACAGCCAGCCAAACTCTTTTGAGGGCCGGGGAATGAGCAGCCATGCTCCTTTATTGGCTTATTTGCAGTCCACTGACATTCAAACGGAGTGAAACTATAAAAAAAGAAGTTACAAGGCACTTAATGATCTCATACATGCAAGTGTAACATACACAGATTACTTGTAGAATATGGTCATGTAGAATAAGGCTTTCATAAGGGTTTTATAATGGCTAATAAAGAGCCAATATACTGNTTAGTAAGATCCCATTTTCATTACAATTGTGGTCTTACCTTCACTTGAAGATTAAGTCCATGCTCTCCTTCTGGACAACAATCTCTATTAGTTTTTTGTTACAAAAAACTAATAGAGATTGTTGTCCAGAAGGAGAGCATGGACTTAATCTTCAAGTGAAGGTAAGACCACAATTGTAATGAAAATGGGATCTTACTAAGAAAGAACAATCCAATATTTAGATTTTGGGTATCCTTTTGTTGAACGGTCTGTTTAAAATGAATTGAAGCATCAGACTAAAAAAGCTTTTGAAAATAACCGAATATTTTGATTAAGGTCAAAATATAATATTTGTAAATCCGACTCTGAAAGAGTCAGTGCCTCATCAGCTGTCTTCACTAGAGGGCGCCACACAGCAATGGGGGCGGACGCTTTGTACTTTTCCCACTTCTTTAATTGGACTGTAAATACATTTTTTCTCTTTTTTGTGCGGGTCACTGGAGGCACAGTTCTGCTTTCCCAGACCTTTGCTCTTTATGTATTATATATTTTTCCTGACAGTTTACCGATCTTTTCTTACACCTCTTTCCTTCCTGAAAATCATCTTCTCTCTTTATACTCCAGCCTGTGAGATCATTTCACTGCCTCTTTTTTCAGTTTCTCTACACACCGTAGGAGAAGATTGATCAGTCAACACACCTCAGCTATAAAATCAACAAAAATCCTAAAGGAATCATTATTTACCTCAAAGCATGCATGAAATTCAGATTTCTGAAGCAGACTTGATCATATCTGTAATGCCCTCCATGCTCTTGAGGCCTTTTCTATTTTTAAATTTTAAGTCACAGATGTTTAGTTTAGACATAAGGGTATATCTAATCACGCTTTAAAAGTGCCAATTTCTATATATATATATTTCTATATATATTATAACAAATATATTTATTGGCATCGGTTTTTCTGATACATTTACAAATGTTTACCCAACAACCCCAAATAAAAGAAAGTTACCAGCCATTATCATCCTAAACCAAGTATTTAAGTGAATATACAAATAATAGTTTAAACAAACATCTAAAAAGAAAATGTCAAGTTAAATACATAATTAAATCAGAATGATGCATTGTAGGTTTTAATAGTGAGTTATTGTGAGGTAAACAAGAGGCTTTATATTACATTTAGGAATTTCCTCCATTGTGCCACTGGCTCTATGATGGAGGAGTGAGACATGCAGATGCTCACCAGACTCGTTGTGGTGTCTCCGCAGGTTTTATCGCCCACTCCCTTCGTCTGCTACTTGACCTTTGGGGTGCCTATTTCTCTTTCCTTTCCCCCACATCCACTGTCAATTCCACTCTTTAATAAGATGAAATGCTATAAATGTCATCAGCTTAAAATGAAATTATTAAAGGTCATCTCCATAAACAGTTTGAACCTCCTGGGGCAACCGGGATCTAATCATTTCTTGGGGAATGATAAAGAAAAAACGCAATATGAAATGATTTCATTTGATTTCTAACTTTGGATTTCATTGTTTTCAGGAAAATCCTGCCTGCCTGCTGATTTCTGACTTGACTGTCTACATGTTACTAAATTCATTAATTTCTTTGTATGGTTATTTATTTATTTGTTTCCTGCATTTTCTTAAAGACACGAGACAGCCACACAAAACAATAACATCCCATGACAAATCATAAAGTACAGCTAAATCTGCATTACATAAAGTAAATGTCCTTTTATAAAGGTCAAAATACTCAGTACCAACTTAACATGTGCCAAAAAGAATCAGTATTTGGTCAGCATCACTCAAGGTATGTATATATTTGCAGAGACAGAAGAAAAACAATTATATCCTTAAAATGAAATGTAAATGTCAGTAAAATCATTCAGAGTTGAGATATCTCAAAGAAAATATAACGTGATCATTTTCAGGAGACATACCATATCTTCTGCCAAGACACTGTGCTCACACAATGTTTGGAGAGGTGCAATCCAACATAAAAATGAATGATAGGATTGAGAATAAGTGTGATGCTCTCTCAAAACCAAATGGAATCTTCTTAACCAGGTGTTTATATTGTGTAGTCCAAGAATACATGTGAGCATATGAATGTATCAAATACAAATTAAAAGGATACTGGGGGAAATAAGGTGCGTTACAATCATAAATATAAATCTGCTTCTTCAATGTATCTTTTCATATCAATAGACAAATGCTGACAATGTAGGCATTATTGCTCAAAAAATAGCTAAACAGTCTGAATAAAGAGGCAGTACGTTATAGTTTTCCAACACTACAATTATTGAGTTAGGAAAGGTCATGACATTTGTTCAGTTTTGTGTGCAAGTCCTGGAATACCAGACAATATTACACTCTCTACGAAAAGTAGGGCAGCACAGTTTCACATAAAATAAGTTCAAACACGAGAGGAGTTAATCACAATTGGCAGTGAAAAATCGAATGGAGAGCAACAGTAAAAAAAAGGTGTATGAGAGTAGGAAATACGGGTCTCCCTGGTGGAAGAGCTTTGACTTCACCCGAGAGAATCATGAACATGTTAGAGCCAGAAAACAACCTGTTCACACAATCTGAGCGGCAGAAACAAACATATCAGACAGGAGAGGCCGAGACCTGAATTACTAACCAGCTGTGTAACCACTGGGGTTGTCATAGCAACCAGGTTTAGAGACCGCATGGCGGTTGTGGATCATGGGAGCTAGAACTTGTATAAACTGTAGGTGTGCTGAAAATAAACGCACATTTACTTTAACTTGTGTATTGTTATTCAAACATTCAAACTAACCTTAAGGCACATCTTGTTTTACAGACGGTCTCGCCCCTGACAATGTTAACCTTTGACCCCGACCTGCGATGCCTGGCTTAGCGTGTCGTCCTGCCAAATGTCGAACCCCCTGACATATTGATGCCATATGAAGAGAGCTCAGGGTCAGTGCATGAGAAGGTTGGATGTAATATTTATAGGCTGACCTTTACTTCACCCTGCGGCGACTAGTCTTAAAGAACTGCATGTTCATCTGCCCAGAGCATTGTGGGAACTCAACATTTCTCAGGTTTGAATCCCACCTATGACTCATGTTGCCCATTGTCCCAAGTGTAAGGGTCACTCTTGGACTCATATTGGATTAAGAGGTAAATTAGACTTTTGTTTGATTATTTTCTCAAAACCAACAATGAATGTATCCTACTAACAAATAGTGTATACACAGTGCTCTGTTGTTGTCAGTAAACTATTAAAAAACACAACAATGAGCCACACTGTTGCACTTGGAAATATTACCCAAAACATATAAACACATGCTTATTCAAACTCAATTCCAAATTCCAAAAATATAGGGACAAGATGTTGTAGGGTTCGAAAATAAAAAATGTGTAAATAAAATGTTATATTCATTTTCAGTAAAAGCCACTAAGTTTGTAGATGAGAGCCACAGACAGGAAGTCACAAAATAGTGAGGGACAGACTACGACACTGATTGCTTTTGTGTTTTTATGGAAAATTGCTGACTGTCAGATAATAACAACAGCTAGTTCATATCATACTTTTAAATTGACCGACCATGCCCTTGTACATCTGTACCTGAGCAAATGCCAAATTAAAAGACTTGAATGTTTATTATGTTTTTTGCCACAAAAGGCGTGGCATCGTGAAACAGGTTCAAAATAGCATAATAAGCACTTTATGTAAAGAACACAATCACAGCTATATGAAAATCCAATCCTAACACAGGAGACACTTTTAACCGTAACCAGTAGACTGGGTTGGTAATCCCTGAGGAAAAGGACTGGAGAGATGACTTGCACCGACTTGAAGGGCCAAGAGGTAATGAGAGTGCACATGTTTCATGATGGACAATGGATGTGTTTTTTCTGCATACGGCTGGGATTGATAAGCAAAGGTTATTTGTCATATTGCCATTGACACTCTTCCAATCTATACTTGTCAGTTGGGCCCGGTCATGTTGCTTAATTAATAAACTGCCCTGCCTACACCATAAATAACAGACTAGACAGATGTTGCTACATTGTGTTCCAACAGCACATCGACAGAGTATAATGGATGTGAATTTTGATCTGTGAGAATCTAGGCCTGCAGTCTGATTATCCAAGAATAGACTTAGATAGTCTCTGTGCAGGATACACAGGAGAGTTCAGAAATCAGGCTATCAATCAACATCACAACATTTGTCCTCGTCTCTTTTTGGTTCGGTTGAATAAAAATGAATGACATCCTTGTTTACGGAGTGTTAGGTTTCGCATGGATTTGGCGATTTATGAGGCTAAACGTGGATGTCTTATAAATGATGTTGTAATACAGTATTCAACCAAATAGCAATGTTAGCATCGACCTCTGGAAATGTTTTGACCTTAACTTGTTTATCAGGATTAAAAAAGAGTGACAGTATATACTTTCTCATATAAATGTTTTATGTTCATTGTTATTCTTTTCTGCTACTTCAGGACTTTTTGCTACATGACCAAACATAAATATGCTGATTATGATTTAATCCATTTTATTGCAAAAACGTGCAGCTGCAGGGGAGTGCAGTGTTTGCTCTAAGTGCTCCTTGATTACAACACTCAGAGCCTGAGCTTCATGGAAAGATCACCCAGCAGGCCTACAGCTATCACAGAAACACAAGAAACACACAGCAGAAAGTGACAAATGATATTCAAAACTACTTTATATCACTCGTACTTTCATAGATAAGTAGGTCATTCATTACTTTTAATACCAATGTTATCTGCTTATCAGAATTCTTTATTGATTTCCTAATGATTACTTTTTTTGTTCTTTGTGGGGACTTACAAATTAGTTTTTGCAATGCGCAACTATAACAACAACTTAAATAAACAAATAACAAAAACAATTTGAAACGAGTTCTCAGCTGAAACAGATTTTTGCTTCCCAATTCCAGAGATGAGTCTAATGATTTGAGTAGGCCTACTAAATAAAATGTACTGCTAGGGACTAAATAATGTCCACCCCTAGTTATCTTGTGAAGCTTTAGTAAATTATACAGGTGTAAATAGGACTGTTGGCAGAGAAAGCTACATGACATAATGGGATAAAACCATAAGGCATCTTGACATTTCCTATCCACCTCCCCAGTGTGCTGTGGTTCACGTAGCAGTGGCTCCACAGCATCACATGACTATTGGTGTCAAACACTGAACATGAGATAGGTGGGAGGGGGGTGGCGGGGGGCTTGAGTGGTGGTCTGGTTTTGGACTGAGTACCAGTACAAAGATTAGATACAGTGGAAGCATCAGACAGACTTCAAACTAATGAATGCTCAAGTGCCAATAGCTTCTATTTCTTAATCAATGGGACTACATTAAATCGGGTTCTTGCATGTACATTGATGACGCTAAAGCGATGTAAAATAGTACTACTATGATATGTAAATACGTTTATTTTGTAGGTTAGTTAGTTGGGTTAGTCTTTTTTGACATATGTACCTGTTGCATTGTTTTTTATATTACACAATGACCTGAAATCAACCCCTAGGTACTGTGTGGTAGGCCGTTGTCGCTGAGCAACTGTGCATCTCCTCCGCTGGAACTACTTTTATTTGCGGAGGTTTGATTTTTATTAAAATAGGCCGTTATAAAACATCCAGTCGAAATAAAAGTGGTTTTACCGGAGTTCAAATGGGTTTGGTACTGTTGTATCACTCATAGACGGCGCATTAACCTCTGTAAACTTCTTGTCTCGTGGTTTAAATAAATTATTTGACAGGCAGCTGCATGGGACCTTGAAATTGTGAGGGGGGCGTGCCCGGCCGCGCGCCGCGGAGATAAATTCGGGGGACACCTCGGCTCGTCCCCCGCTCTCTCTCCCCCCTGAGGACTGACAGACTGAGGTGCCTTCACAAACGGTACATTTACCTCTTCTCGTTTCCAGTTTGAATTAAGTTGTCAACACTTTTGAATTATGAGAGTTAAGCTGTAATTTTGATGTGACACACTGTCAAAAAACGGACATTTCTGGGACCTCATTTTATAATTGCTGTCATTTGGTTTTCTAACTCGTCTGCATGTTGCTTCTATAACTTTTAAATAGCTTAAAAGTTCGAAGTATTTGTCAAGTAGTGCAATACGTTTTCTGTATTACTTTTTGCAGTTTTGCATGATGCCCAGTTTTGTGTTGCTTTTGAAGAAAAATGCATTAAATGTGTCTATTTACCTTTCAGTGACGACTAAGACCATATCAGACAAAATGGTGAAGATTGGAATCAATGGGTGAGTTAGTGTTTTTAGATTTTAGTCGCTATCATCATTTGCAAAACATTATCTCATTATTTGTCACCGTCTCCACTGGCATGCATTAGTCTCCAGAAAACAACAACAATCACTGAGTGCAGTATAATTTGTATGGCTCTGGAAAACCTAAAATGGGATGGTAAATAAGCAGATCTGTAAGGAGGAGTATTTGCAAACAAATAAGGTGGCTTTTATTAATAAATGTACATGAAATAGGACAAGAATGCAGATAAGTAATAGGAAAATAACTTTCATAAATGTAACTTGATAAGGGGCAATGACCTTTTAAGCTGCAGGTTATGGTCTCCTGCAGTGTGTCTGATGTTTGCTGAAATGCTGCAGCATACACAACCTCTCCGGTTTATTGGACATTATTAATTAACAGGCTTGTTATTTTTCTTAGCTGCGTTTCTATTCAGAGCAGTGTGATAAGAGGGCAAGTGACAACCCTTCATTTCCTAAATCACTCATATAATAAGCATCCAGTTGCTGGCAGTATAAAGGTCTTCCATCCTCAGGACCCCGACACTGTTTCTGAGACCCTCGAATTATGATCTGTGCTGAGAGATTGTATTTTAATTAAAAGAGCATAATAGAGTCAGTTGAAAAGAGGATTAAATCATATACAATTATTTTTCTCTTAAAGATTAAGTCATTTATTATTTGGGCATCTTATAAAGAACATGTCAATTAATGACATCACGTACAATATATACATGACATGCCAAACAACAGCGCAGTATTATAACTTTAGAAACTTATATTATATTAAATGTAATAAATGAACAGTGAAATGAAAAGTGATGTTATTCGCCCTTTATGTGAGACTCCTTCTCTGACTGGTCAGAGCTCTGGACAGGACCCGTCTATTCTCTGGTTATTTATAGTCGGGGTGGTGTTGTGTTGTCACGGTTGTCGTCCCCTCTTCTTCCACACCCCCCGTCAGACCCCCTCCGATCCCCCCTCTGTCTGTGCTGCTGCCCTCCTCAGCTGTCACATTCCTTTTTATTCTCCACTCGTCTATTTTTAACCCTCTAACCTTTCCGCTGAAGTTCAGGGATCATCCGGCCGGAGGTTTATAGGCGCTGCTCACTCTTTGAGATCTCCAGTTAAACATTGCCTCCTCCTCCTCCTCCTCCTCTGTGAAGCAGCTGCTGTGGAGCTGCAGGAGATTTAGCTCCTTGATTCTAGCCATCTCTGAGCCTCAGAAACTGAAGATGGGCTCCGGTCCATTTTGGCCTTGTGGCTGCATGGTGGCTTCCAAAACTAACCAAGGGAAGCTCTAGTGTCCACTGGCCCTTTCCCCTCATGTCCATTCTTCCTGTGAAGGAAGGCAGACATGTAAATTAATCGCATGGGGTTTACTCCCTTGAATAGACATTTAATCTGGCTGTTAGAAGTACTCCTGCTGCTGCCCTTGAGCAAGGAAGCACTATAGTTGAACCCATGGCCCTGCACTGTGGCGTTCCACTGCTACTAAATAGTTATTATGGTTCAAAAACAGAGGAAACCATTTTTTTAAGTCCAGTTCAAAGCAGTTATATTGTGTATTGTCATTCAATTACCAGATATGTCCGACTTTTGGAAATAAACTGATCAGACTGTGAGAGTGCAAACTTCTCCTTAGATAAATCATCAAACCGAAGAAAAACAGTCGCTTCAGTTTGAAGTTAAATGCATGTTTTTCTTTAATCGGCAATCCCCTTTTTTCACCTTTCTCCAGATAACTCTCACAGCCTTACTATGGTATTTAGTAGAACTCAAGAACAATTCGTTTTCCTGACAAGGAGAAGATAAAGTCAATGATAACATATTATAGTAAGCACACAAATGCAGACAATAATCCAAGATTATTTGGATAAAAAAGGTCCATTAAAGATTGCAAATATCCAGAATTGATTCCAAAAATGAAAATAGAATTGTAATAATACTCCCACCATCAGTGACAACCTTGTTACTGGAAACTCTTTGAACTCCCCGGTGCACCTCTCTAGTTCAGATAGAGACTGTTATTTTGGAGTATGTGATTGTCTGAGTCTTAGAGTTAAGTTTCAATCTGTCGCATGATTACTTACAGTAATGTGACTCCTGAGTGCTGGAGCCATGTGACCTTACATAACAGGGCTCAGTCTGAACATGTGAAGCAGAGACTGTGTACCACACTGTGGAGGCACTTGTTATCCCCACTGCCCCCTGTGAGTGCCATTGAGCAAGGCTCTAACCCCCCTTACTACTTCCCCCTACTATCAGCTTGATTATTATACATAGACACTTGCTGCTACACCAAATAGTCTCGTATGCTGTTATTGGGACACATTGGGCTGCAGCTAGCAATGATTACAGTAATCGGATAAAAAGAAATACTTAAACAAAGCCTATGACTTTTAATAATCAGGTTATTATAAGTTGATTGACGAATAGTTATTGCCCTATAACGACACAATGACTTCTGGTACCGTCAGACAGATGTGCACGTAGTGGAGTTGCAGGGCGTTTGCTAGAATTTCCTAATCAGCCAATACAGAATCTAGCTTTTTTTTTTTTTATGTAATCCAGTTATGAATTAGTTATTTGCTTACATTTGCATATTGTTAAGTGAGGTTTGTTCCACCTGGAAGGTTTTTTCAGTAACGAGAATAAATGTAACTAAAGGAAAGTGCCGCAGCCTCGCCCCTTTGCTCTTACAGTATAAAGGTCAAACCGTATGTTAATATCAGATTTCCATCATGTAGTTTTACGCACAAACAACTATTACCAGCTGAACTTTACTGTTTGTGTGGCAACTCTGCTCTCTGGACATAAATTCACTTGTATTCCTTTATTAGCATTAAACTAAGCACAGGTTGAGCTTGGTCAGTCAGACAGTAGAATCAAAACCAAATGGCAGCATCTCCATACTAAGTGGCCATTGATAGTCAGATGGAGGTTGTATACATGCTTTTTTGTATTAAAGGTCCCATGACAGCGAGACACCGCTGTCTCGCAGACCCCACGCAGCAACCAGGAAACGACACCAGTAACCCAGCTCACACTGTCCGCTCCTCGAGCCTCAAAGGGCGGAGCAGCGACCCCCCGCAACGTCCCGCCAACACGGCACCCAGACCCCACGCAGCACTCTCATCTGTTTGACATTACTGGTGTCATTTTCTGGCTGCTAACAAACGCCATTGTAAAACATAATCACTGATGTTCCGCTGTAACGGTGGTGGACTCATCAGAACAGAGTGGGCGAGCTGACCAATCAGAGCACAGTGGGCTCACAGGGAGGGGGGGGCAGGAGCTCCAACAAGCCGTGTAGGACAGAGAGAGAATACACATACTATACAGAGATGCTGTATGAGAAACCAATGTGAGTTTGGAAAATTGAACAATGTAAATCTATTCTATTAGACCTCAACAATGGAATTATGATCAGTAGAAATGGCCATGACATGGGCCCTTTACATTACATTACATTACATTGCAGTCCTTTAACATTAGGACTGTGTCATGTCTTCCTTTTTACATCCCTTAAACATCACCTGCCTTCAGGCACTACATTGCGTTACTCATCACATGTTCCCTTAAGCCACAGTGCACTTGGACAGTTCTCCTGCAGTGCATTTCTATTTAACTGCTAATATGTGACCTTTAAAATTCATTCAGTGTCTGGGAGTTAACATCGCCCTTCTCCACACATCCTCCTCCTCCTCCTCTCTCCTCCAGCGAGATGAAAGGAAGAAATTCCTCCTCTCACGCTCTTTTAGATGATCACTCATTATGAGAGCCCCGCTGTTATCTCTTTCTTCCAGTGAAGTGGTTAATATGAAACTGTGTCCTAACATCCTCTGCTCTCTGGTTTCAGTCCCCTCGCTGTTTGACATGCTGTGACGGCAGCCATATTAGGCGTAAACAGGCTTTCATTTGCCGGTGCCAACCATTGTTATCTTCAGTCAAGGTTGGCAGGCCTTGTATGGCCCTGCTGTCCTCCACTGTCACTCTTAAGTTAGTCTTTCAGTGCCACCTTCTGGTTGGCCAGAGGCAATGTGGTATGAGACCTATGGAGCAGTCTTGCACAAAAGCTGCTCTAAATAAAAACAAAACATAAAAGAGGTTTCGAAATTATTCGATTTGGACGCGTCAAGATTGGCCTGAGGGATTTGAACTATTTTAAGAAAACTATAATAACATTAAAAAATAATAATAAATATAGTAAAATAAAATATAGCAGTATTTACATTGAAATAGAATGTAATAAAATATGTGCAGTAATAAAATATGTGCATTTGCTTAAGAGATTTTTGTGATATATAATCTTGTTTTATTTATCCATTCTTCATGACCTGTTGACCTTACAGTCAAATAAAAGGGTTTTCCTCTTGCTGCCATTTTGCTAAGTTTTCCCTTCTCTACCTCTTTAGATTTGGACGTATCGGCCGTCTGGTGACCCGCGCCGCCGCCACTGGAGGCAAGGTGGAGGTCGTGGCCATCAACGACCCCTTCATCGATCTGGAGTACATGGTGAGAAGACCACCTGTACTCCATTTTCCTCCTGACAGTTTGTCATGATCATTTTTGTATTTCTCAAAGCCTTCCAAAGTCCACTCAGGGTCAAGTATAGTTTCGGGGACCGAGTTTAGTCAGAAATTCATATTTGGGTAATAAGAGGTTACAAAACAATGGGCTTTTAAAGCATTAAGAAAAGACAGAGGGCTAGTACAAAGGTTTGAAAGCCTACCTGTGGAGAAGCTACATGTTACAACTACACTTCAGACCCTGCTTTTAAAAAAAACGTTATATATATATTTTTTTTAAATACTGTTGGTCTTTTCCTGTTAGAATCAGGTGTTCATAGCTTTGGTTTTAAATGTTCCTCTTCTATCTGCCTGCAGGTCTACATGTTCAAGTACGACTCCACCCACGGAGTGTGGAAGCACGGAGAGGTGAAGGCAGACGGCGGCAAGCTGGTCATCGGCAACATGAGCATCATGGTCTTCCACGAGTACGCACACTGTTAGATTTACATTTCTTTCAGCGTTCTCCCTATGAGTGTGTGACCAGCACAGTCTAACCTTTCCAATGGGTGATCTATTTACACAGGAGGGACCCCGCCAACATCAAGTGGAGCGATGCTGGGGCTGACTATGTTGTGGAGTCCACCGGTGTGTTCACCACCATCGAAAAAGCATCTGTAAGTTTACCATCTGCCTCCCACTTATTTCACTGGGAGACGGTTATAAGGACAGGAAGTTACAGCGAGAATGTTTTAAATAGTTGAGAATGGACAAAAAAATGATACAAATGTATTTTCATCTGTTTGTATATCAATAGAGTAACAAACATTATGCTGTTTTGGCCTGCAACGCCAGTTTTATATATATATTTTTTTTTCAGTCTCTTCTTGTATTTCAATAGTGTAAACTGTAGAAGGTGACATACACTTCATTTACAGTCAAATGTTTCATTCTATAGCATGCAGGGAATTACAAATGACTGTTTTATAGAAATTATGATAACTTTTTAAGCTACATCATTTCTAGTCTTAATTCAAATGAAATAAATGTTATAACATTTTTCCTTTGACCTCTGACCTCTTTTGTGTTCCTTAGGCTCACCTGGCCGGCGGTGCTAAGAGGGTGGTGATCTCCGCTCCCAGTGCCGACGCTCCCATGTTCGTCATGGGCGTCAACCACGAGAAGTACGATAACTCCATGAAGGTTGTCAGGTGAGTCTCCACCTTTCTTACACATTATCCTAGTTCTAATCGAAGCTTTCATTTATATTTCTGACCTCAAATGAGGACTTTAGATGCTCTGCCAATGAGACACAAAAGTCAAACCAAGCTCATCTCCTAAAATAAGCTCTGAGTGTATGTGCAGTAATACCTTAACTTTGTGTCGTTGGTTAAATGTAGTCTCCTTCTTGTTTCCATAGCAACGCCTCCTGCACAACCAACTGCCTGGCTCCCGTCGCCAAGGTCATCCACGATAACTTCGGCATCGTTGAGGGTCTCATGGTAAACAGCTCAGACATTCTAATTGAATACAATCTGTTATTGATGAGCACTTAAGGATGAATGGAAAATAGTTTGAAAATTACATTTGAAGATATCTGGTCACAGTTTGAACTAAGTATTTAAAACATAAAACTGACTGTTTTTGTAATGACTTTATGTATTCCTTTTTTTAAATGATTTTCTAATTGTATAGCCCTTACTTAGAAATGCTCATTTCCAAGTAAGGGCTATACAATTATAAAACAAAGTTCTCGTAGCGCAAAGTGATGTTCTGTGATAGGATTACTTGGTGTAAGCTGCAGCCAAAAAGCCAAGGAAAACACAACATGTTTTGCCTTTAAAAAGCTGAAACTAGCAAACTTTTTTTTAAATTAAATCATCATCACAGTGTTTTATTAACCAATATTTTTCTGGGAAATTGTATTTCCTAGAAGAGCCAAAATGTTTAGACTAGCTTCTTTCCACAGCTAAAACTCACTAACTTGAGGATTTCTTAGATCACTGTTAAGAGTATCGGTAAAATGTTGTTGTTTAATAGCTTGTAGCTAGGAAGTTAAAAATGCTTCCCTCTGCTCCCTCTCCTCAGAGCACAGTCCACGCCATCACGGCCACACAGAAAACCGTAGACGGCCCCTCCGGTAAGCTGTGGAGGGACGGGCGCGGCGCCTCTCAGAACATCATCCCCGCCTCCACCGGGGCCGCCAAGGCCGTGGGCAAGGTCATCCCCGACCTCAACGGGTACGAGCAACTTTTAAATCATTTTATATAGGGTTGTGACCAGGGTTATCACTGTTAACTGAAACTAAATAATGAAGACATCCTTGAAGAAAAACTACAACTAAACTGATGCTCCCAAACTCCCTTGCTAAGTGAATCTAAGCTACGAAGAAATTGAAACATCCAAACAAAAATAATTGAAAATAGAGAACAATTAAAACTTTGGTTGTGACTTTAGGAAACAGCCGTCAACCAGGAGGACATTTAATGTATGTATGTATGTATGTATGTATGTATGTATGTATGTATGTATGTATGTATGTATGTATGTATGTATGTATGTATGTATGTGAGCTACACGATGATCCCATTGATAAAAAGTGGCAGGTCCCCACACTCTAGAAATATTTCATAAAAGTAGGCAGCACATGCAAAAACGGTTTGCATTGAGGCTGATCATATACTGTATGGGACGGACCAGAATTAAGTGTTGACATTTTCTAGCTGAGTTCGACTTTTCACCTTCCTTTGGAGGAGATCATCAAGGAGACGTCACCAAGGGGAATAAAACAATAATACACAATAATCTGTTTTGATGTTTTTACTTTATGTCTGATTGTTGACAGTCCTGTTTTTACAGCAAAATCACCGGTATGGCTTTCCGTGTCCCCACCCCCAACGTCTCCGTCGTTGATCTGACTGTCCGTCTGGAGAAGCCCGTAAGTATCTTCTAACTTGTATTAAATATAAAGGTTTAACCAAGTGGCTGCTTAACTTTGGAACCAATATACAGATGAAAACATTAGTTTTCAGCTATTAACTAGATCCCACATCTTTATTTTTGACTGTACGTTTGGGGTCGGAGAGGAAGAAAACTTGAGCTCAACCATCCACTGAATTTCCATACATTTTTATTCATAACACTCTGTAGCATTGAGGCATAATTATGTTACTTAGACTTAAAGCTTTAAAACCTTTAGTTTAAATTAATCAAAATATCTCGCCCTTCAGGCCAAGTACGACGACATCAAGAAGGTGATGAAGGCCGCTGCTGAGGGACCCATGAAGGGAATTCTGGGATACACAGAGGACCAGGTACGGATAAATGTCTACATTGACGTCTTTGGGTTCAAGAAAAGCGCTATAGAAATAAAATGTATTATTATTATTATTATTACATATTCTCTTACTATGTTTAATTATAGACGTGTCTGAACATAACAAGTCTAATGCAATTTGTATGGGTGTGTGTATAGCAATACAAAATCCACTAGATGTCAGCATACAGTATCTATTCCGCTACGATATGGTCTCAACTTAATTAAGAACTCATAAGGTATATTTAAAGTAAAAAGAAAACTATTTATAATCCATAAAGCCAGATCTGCAGATATTTGTAATGACTTATTCATCCCTATGTTGCTGCACGGCCTGCCTTGTGCCACTTTTATCCAGGACCAGAAATGACATACTGATGAGTTTATGTCCGACACAAATCTGTATTTACTGTCCCCCTGCATGTATAAACATTTGTGTTCATCTCTTTCTGCTCAGGTTGTGTCCACAGACTTCAACGGCGACACTCGTTCCTCCATCTTTGATGCTGGCGCCGGCATTGCACTGAATGAGCACTTTGTTAAGCTGGTTTCATGGTGAGTTAAAACACACCAAAAATAGGACATGATTCTCCATTCATAAATATTCTATAATATATGCAACTTCAATCTCTGCTCACTGTTTGTCTGCAGGTACGACAATGAGTTTGCATACAGCAGCCGTGTGTGTGACCTGGTCCTGCACATGTTCTCCAAGGAGTAAAGTCCTGTCAGGAGTCACGACTCGTAGTTTCCTTCCCATGATTCCCTCATGCTTCACCTATGCAGTACCTGGATGTTGTGTCACCTGCCCAAGGAGCAAACATCTTCCTCAACAAACGTCTAGATGATAATATAAATAATAATATTCATAGATTTTTATATGATAAAGTTGCCTCTGCTCTGTCCAGCAGTGAAGTCTGCACTAAGCAGTGTTTGTGGAGAGGATTTTCCATCACTGAACTGTATTGTACTGAATGGTCTTGTTGCACTTGACACGATAATAAAGTCCTCAGTTTGTGAAAGAGTTTTTTGTAGAGTGCATCTCTCTCTCTAGACATATGTTTATTTGTAATTATTGTAATAAATAAAAATCAGTGGGCTATTTTAAAATCCCCATCCAGGACCCTAAAGCTGTTAATCTAGTGCCCAGACAAATGACTTTGAGTTTGGTGCAGAATACAAAATTAATAATTTCTGGGATGGCGGCAAAAATCTAGTCAGGAAGGCAGAAGGAGAGTTAGGAGAAAGACATACAGGAAGTGTAGTTTTCTGGGGCGACATGTCACTCTTGATCATTTTATATAAATAATGTGTCTCACTTATTTACCTCTGACAATTGATAATGACAGTCTCACCCCTCCTCAGACTATGAGGGTGGTTTACACGTCATTTTAAATTCATACATTTGTATTGCAACAAATAGATTTGTATCTGGAAATGTCTATAGTCCTATATGTTGTATAAAGGGTAGCCTCGTGTAAAATTAAATTAAAAAACATTTTGACATGTTAAATCAAAGATTTAAATGTCCAATTTCCTGGGTTTACAAAAAAGTTAATTGCTTTCCTTTCATTGCCTGTAGTCGATTTTAGCCAAACTTAATTTAAAGAAGTAGCTGTTAAAAACAATTTTAATCCAGGATCTTACAGCTTTTTAGTTGGAGCTGTTGATACCGGCCCAGGCAAGTGCCATTGAGTTTATTTCAGAATATCCAATTAGTATTAGGGATAAATATAATCAGCTGGCCAGTGGCAACGATGCAAAGAGGCGGAGGAGTGGAGGGTTACTGGGTAAAAAGGGAAACAGGGAGGAACACCTCCAATGTCTGACAACTGAAATAACTTATTGTCACAAAAGCCCAGAAAGTTAATGAGTCAGAACCATTTTCATATTTCTTTTGATAACCTTTTTCAAATGTATTGGCTGTTAAACGTAAAAAGGATACATTTCATTGTTGCAATATAGTGAATAAGAAATTCAGAATGCTAGCTTAAGTTTACTTGTTGTAATGCAAAGTGTTTTGTAGTAACTAAACATGTATTAAGAAGGATGGGTGATTTGTGTGAGAAGGTTAATTGGTTACCAATCAAGCTAAAATCCTGTAAACATTATTCATTTGTGCTACATAATGCTTCCTTGATGGAAGGAGTTAGCAAATAGTTTATTCAGCTGCAACCACTGTTAAGTCTGGGAAAGATCATGGATATTTCTCTTTAACATTTTTATTTTAAAACACTTTCTTTTATGTAACGTTACCATCCATTGACCATATCCAGGAAGTTTTAAATCCCCCTGGGCTGCTTTACCACAGGTGAACCTCTACTTTAGTCACTACGGTATCTGAGCCAGACTGCACACTGATCACTGCTCCTCTTCCACAGTCAGTCCGGTAAGTGAACGCATCATTCAGTCACTTGTGTTTATCGCTGAGCTCTGCTGCACCGCTGCTACACTCTCCTCGGACTCACTCACCTCATTATCTGGTGCCAACGTTAATGCTTCCTCCTCGATCTGGCAGGTGCGTGCATTTTGGTTGTGGCTTCAATATATCTCCTTAGCGCTTTATTCTAGGGGCTTAGAATAAACAGTTTGTGATAGTGCGCGTCGCCACTGAGATCTCTCGACTAGAATTTAGTCCTGCGTAAAAGTAAACTCAGTCATCTTATTTTGCTGCAGCAACCAGCGGTGTGTCTGCGAGTTTAGAGGCTTCTATTTGTACTTTATAATAACATTTATACTTCACAGCTCATCGCGATAGGTTTACTATAATATCCTATTGGGGGGTTGTTATTTTCCTGCGATTTTAGACCCGTAAAGAATCATTTTTAACACCCGTCATCTGACTTTAGGCCACAGCTCCTCTGCGTAAAGGTGAGCATCTGGTGTGACCAGTAAGGGGGGCAAAAACAAGGCAGCTGGGCCTCACTCCGGTTCGGGACTATAATCAGTTTATAGACAAAACAATTTGAACGGTTGAAGATCGACTGCAGAAGTCTGGGTTCATGCCGGATTTCGAGCACTTCAGATTTTCCTATTCGAGCATGAATCTGGCCCTGGGGGAGAGCGGCTTCCTGGCCCCGCAGCAGCACCACCACCAGATGCCGGGCCAGAACGACTCCGCAATGATGGAGCCGGGCTACTTCCTGGGGGACCACGGAGGCTTCGGGCCTGATGGGTTGTCCGGGCTGGACCTGGGCTCCTTACCGCCGTCGGGCCTCACCTACCTGCACCTGAGCAACCCCTTGCACCGCGGACCCCCCGCGGCCACCGCGCTGCGCAACGACCTGGGCTCCAACATCAGCGTCCTGAAGACCCTGAACCTGCGCTTCCGCTGCTTCCTGGCCAAAGTGCACGAGCTGGAGCGCAGGAACAAGGTGCTGGAGAAGCAGCTGCAGCAGGCTCTGGAGGATAACGGTGGGGGGGATGGACACCAGAAGCCGCAGACTAAAAACATGGGGGTCCAGACTGGATTTATCGGGCCTATCCAAGCCAGACCGGGACTCATCTCGCTCCACAATGCCAACAACTCGGCCTACCTGCCCGGCGGCCTCCTCTCCCCCACCCTGAACCCCCCTCCTCTCTTTGACAACAAACACCTGCTGGGGAATAACCTGAACCCGAGCTCACTGTCCATGGATTCAAACTCCAACCTCACCACTTCCGGCTTCTCCATCAGCCCGGCCCTGAGCCCAATGGACCCTTCCAAAACCTTCACCAACATCAACGAGAAGTACACCTCTCACTCCGGGACGAACACCAACTTCATCACCGCGCCGCCCCCCCGCTTCCTCCCCGGGACGCTCTGGTCCTTCAACCACAGCCGCCGGTTTGGCTCCGGGAGGGAGTCCTGCGCCACGGGCCCCGGGGCCCCCTGGACGCAGCCGGACGGGGTTGGGGTCCAGATCGACACCATCACACCGGAGATCAGGGCCCTGAACAACGTGCTGGCCAAGGTGAAGAGGGAGAGAGACGAGTACAAGAGAAGGTAAGGGTTGTTTTTAACCTTAAAGTGTATCACTGTACACTTTTAACATGACTGGATTGTTTGACTCATAGAATATAATGCAGACATTTTAGCATTCAAGTGTCTGATTTCTGATGCATAGTGTAAACTTTAAGTGACTTTGAGTTTCTTGGTATGGCTTATTTTTGTGGGTACTTTATTGATCCCAAATTGGGAAATGTTTTCGTTGCAGCAGCATAAAAATGCAAACATTTCCCAAATTGGGATCAATAAAGTACATCTTATCTTACCTTAAATCAAGGCATTGCACATAAGTAGAAATTAAAATAAATAAACTATTCTAAAATGTGAACATCTCAAAATAGGAAAAAAAACAGCATTCAAAAGTAGAAAATATACAAGTTGGCTGTGAAGATTATAACACACAAATATGAACACCTGACTAACACTTTAATTAGTTTGCCTTGATATTCAGGGAAATAATAAGTTGGTATTACAATAACAGTGTGATCTTATTGTCATGATCTAACTCAGAGAGATGCTATGGAAATATTGGTCATTTCCTTTATGGGGGTAATTGTGAACAACCCCACACAAGGGAATTCAAAAAGCTGTATAGCTTACTACATTTTCTTTTTTTGATACTATCATCTTCATCCTTTCTTTATGCAGGGATACCTTATTTAAGATTTTCAGTTGCATCTCATCTTGGTTGGTCATCAGCTCTCACCATCATATTTATACTCTTATTTTACACATGTGTTTCAAGAACTTATTTGTCTTGCTTCATGTTGTATAGATGTTCAAAAAGTCTGTCACTGGCAGTGTATTTTATTAGAGCTGATTTTCCACCTTACTGCAAAGGTTTAGCTCCTGCTCCACCATTTATTTTGAGGTTTTTATCCACCAATGGCTCTGAAAAGCTGAAATATAATGGACTGATATGAATGTGTCACCCCACAAGGATTTTGCCACACAGTTTATGCTGAGGTAGCAATCACTTCCTCTGCTTGTATTGAGTCATCGACAGCAGTGCTGCAAAATGCTGAGCAGGCCTGCTGTAAGGCAAGGTTTACATGATTTGTACATTACGTTTATTTCACAGATGATTTTGCCCAAAGCAACCTAATAAGTGCATCCTAGGCATCTCAAAGCAAGGGCATTTAGTATTGCATGCATGTGACATTGATTTGTTCTACTGTAAACAGTTCCTCACTTTTAATGTGCATCTTTGTACTTTAAGGTCTATAAGGAATAGTGGTATTATATATACAGTATTATTGAACCCATATACTTTGTCGCATCTGTTTTACTAGACATAGGTTTGACAGAAAGAACAAAAAAAACAAAGAACAAAATCTTAGTGTGTGCCGAGCATGATGTTATGAATTATTAATAAAGTATGCTATCAATACAAGGCAACTGTTTTAATTTGAAGTGTTTAGGTCTATGACATATAAACCTATGTCTGGTCTGAGAGGGGTTTTGCTCAGCATGCAGTTTCTGTTTTGTTCGCACTGACCTGTTTCACACTTTAACACACTCTGCTGCTTTATGCTAAAAAGCACTGACCTCAGTGCTTTTGCTTCAGTCTGCTGAGGCAGGACGCCACTGCAGGACAAACCTTCAGTCACATCGATTTCAGAACGAGCAACAGCAACACTCTGACCTGGGTGTTGTGCTTTTAAAGGGATCTGGAGATAGAAAAGGTTCACAGTTCCTTCAATTTGGCAACATTTCACAGAGTATGATGCTTTTATAATCTTTACCATACAAAATGAGTTGTAAGCACAAAACAGATCATATAAATAATGCCTTTGAAACAATTACTTTTTATTCCTAAACATTTGCACCTGCTGAAGAGCCGATAAGGGCTTGAAAATAGGCATGTCATTTATTTTTTTATAAAGTTAGACATACTTTAAGGTTACATTGTATGAGTCATTAGGAACGCAGATGTGCACGTCGCTGTAGTTTGTATTTCACATCATGAGGTCATCATAGAGTTGTGATTTTAGGACTTCCAGGTTTCCATTCCACGTGAACAGCTTATGTTAAATGATTAAAGTTGGTCTAATTCAAGTTGGATAATACAAAGATACTCCGCTTAACTCATCAGTAAAAAAAAGATGATCCACTGTATTTTCAAATAATGTGTCTTTTGAAAAAAACCTGGAAATGCAAGATAAAAGTCAACTATAAGTCATTGACACAACCAATCAGAGAGGTTCATTTTGCTGCATGCTCAATTATAGATAAGTTTACCTCATAGAAACCTAATTAAGAATCTTTCAACAGTTTTGATTTGTTGACTCTCGGATTCTGAAATAAAAGATAAACCTAAGATATTCTTAAAATATCCAGGAGCCTTTTGTGTTAATATGTAGGCTGGAGCCATGTCATTTTTAGAACAACAGAAGACATGAGTCCATTATGACACCCCTACGGAGCCCTGGAGGGTTCATAGAGAGAACGAATAAATACAACGAGGCCACGTTTTATTAATTTGTGCGCACAAGATGTAATTTGTGCGCACAAGATGTAATTCGTGGCCTCAATTTCAATAAAACGAGGCCGAACTTTATTAATTTGTGCGCACGATACTACGAGAACCGGCACAAGTTTTTCGTGCGCACAATGCACGTCGATGAGCGCCGTGTCGTCCTACTCAGATTGGTGTTTACTGCACCGTCGTGTCTTTTCGGCCGTGCAGACACCTTCCACTGCCGATTCGACATGTTGAATCAGTAGGCTGTCAGCCAAAGGCCGTCGGCCACAGACATCACTCTGATTGGCTGTTCAGCTAGCGAATCAGTGCATGAGAAGCTAAACGGAAGTGAGGGACCTAAAGAAACTATTAAGGGCAAATCTGAGATTTCATTTAACTCCAGCTCTCGGGAAAGCCCCATGAGCTTCTCGTTGTAGAGTGAAAATGGAACGCACACGCTATTTGTTGTTTGTTTATACCACGCAGTCTGTTCTTCTTCTCTCGGGTATCACGCAGTCTGTNTGACACCAAAGAATATCAAAGAACACGTCCCGAAGGAACGTCGGCTCACGTCGCCTCACGTCGGCTCACGTCGCCTCACGTCGGCTCACGTCGCCTCACGTCGCCTCACGTCGCCTCACGTCTCCAGCGTCTTGGCCATGTGTCGCACTGGAACACACCGCAAANGAACACGTCCCGAAGGAACGTCGGCTCACGTCGCCTCACGTCGCCTCACGTCGCCTCACGTCTCCAGCGTCTTGGCCATGTGTCGCACCGGAACACACCCGGTGTGTTCCGGTGCGACACATGGCCAAGACGCTGGAGACGTGAGGCGACGTGAGGCGACGTGAGGCGACGTGAGCCGACGTTCCTTCGGGACGTGTTCTTTGGTATTCTTTGGTGTCAGTTTGATGTGTAAGGAGCTTTAGCCACACACACACACACACACACACATAAATCTAACTGCCCGATTATTCCCCCTATTACTCATTTTATGAAGGAAATGTCCGGTCACCAGGGTGCATGAGGTGTAAATAACCCAATTTGTGTTCTGTGAAACTGAAAAGGATATGACATTGTTTTTGTTGCAGTTGCATATGTCTTAAATGTAATTTAGGTTAACTTCCTGTTTTATTTAGATGCTTTTATTTTGAAGGTGAGTTTACGCTGTTGACAGGATTAGTGTATTCCCAAGTGAAAGAAATTTGTTTAATCTTAATCTCGATGTAGGCTAGTGCTAAATGCTGTCGGAGTGCACCGGAACGAACGCAACTCTCATAATATCTTCTGAAAACAAATGCGCACGAATTAATAAAACGTGGCCTCGTTTTATTTTTATTTTGTTCTCTTTGAACCCTCCAGGGCTCCGTACACCCCAGACAATTTGACAAAAACACGAAATGGCCTTCTCTAAACTGCCAGGAATAAAATACTGAATCAGATAAAGGGCCTTATATATTTCTGTAGGTAAATTGTCAAATGTAAACTAATTTGACCTAAAGCACTGGAACTTACTCATAAGTATATCCCCTGGTTATTAATCATAGAATATAAACTATGATTTCTAAAAACACCAATTTGACAAAACTAATATCAGAACTGATTTACTTAACACGACCTCCCTGCCCTTGGTTGAAGTCAGAGCTGTGTTTCTAAGGACTTCTGAGAACCAGCAGCTTCCTCCATATCACAACTTTATTATTATCAATCCATTAAAGTGAAAAAAAGAGTGTCTTAATTCAGCTCTGAGTGTTTTGCTGCCTGTGTGTCTGAAGGGAGGAACTGTCTGTCCTGATCGTCCTCACACTGCAGGTTCCCCTCTTCCTCTCCTTTCTTTCCTGCTCTTCTTCTTCCTCTTGTCTTTCTCCATCTCCTCTTCTTCTTACCCTCTTCCTCTCAGCTGGGTTTCTCTGCTACCTGCAATGCAGCACTAGCCTGTGAACGCCAACAGTGATGTCACCCAGTCTGCCTCCTCTCCTCTCTGTTTTATCTCTTACCCTCTGCCTCCCTCTAAGTGTTCTCTCTCTCTGTCTCTCCCTCTCTGCGGCCTTGTTCTGTTTGCTACTGTCCCTGTTGACTCCTCCTCCTCCATCTCCCTCACCCTTCTGCCTGCACGCACCTTGTGTCACCCCCTCCCCCCCTCTCCTCCTCTCTGTCCCATGTGAGCCTCTGCAGCGTCAGCCCAGCACTGACATCATCATCACGCTATCATCCACATCCCCAAACCCCACGACCCTAAGGTTTTATTTTTGTCTTTGATTCAATTCAGTCCAATGAGGCTTGTTTATTCCAATACACTTCTACATGGCAAAAATAAATCCATATGTGATTCAAAACACCATGCATTAGCCTACAGGAGGTAGAGGTTGAATTTACGTCATGCTCTTCATGACACACTATTTGCTGACATCACAGCTCAAGTGTGCAGTGCAGCAGCCCGGTCTCCTTATGACAGGGGAACATCTCAGATAAAACACACAATGGGTAGTGACAATAATGTAAATGTCTTTATTTTTTGGAAGGGCTTTTTGCTAAATGTTTCTTCTCGCATCGTTTTAAAGCATGAGTTTTAGATAAGCCGGCTTCTGTGTGCCCAGTCTAACAGAATGACAACCTGCAGACTCACTGCAGAGCCACGTGTTGGGACTGACAAACAGGAGAGAGCAATACAAAATATCAGCTCTCTCACTGTAACACAATCTGCGCATCACATCTGTGTCTGAGTCCCTCTCTGAATAAACCAGATTTGATGCTATCCTCCTCATATCCAACACAAGTCTCTCTCAGCATGCAGCCTCCCTGTGACTTGTAGTTGAACACAAACATTGGAAATCATCTCAGTTGACATGGAGACAATCTGATCTGAGGTCGTCCCCCAGAGACATGATGTCATCATTTCAAAGAAGCCAGAAGAGCAGAGATGATTTGTTGACAGCATATAAGAAAATGGACCAATTTATTTTACAGAGACACACATTCGATACTGACCTCTACATAGTGGATTGGATGCCAATCATAACATGCAGGTTTACATTAACTGCTGTTTATTTGTGAATGTCATTATACATTTAGTATATTTTTTGGTCTCAGTGACAGTAATCATGTCACATCTACTTTCTACTACTTTTTAGTGCCACAATAATATCTGGCAAATCTCTGAGGTGTAGAGATATTAAACATGGGACAAAGAAGTCTCTGGTGTTGGATCGGTATAATCAGAGACCTTGAGTTTTAGAAACGAGAATCAATTTTACAATAAGATTCAGTCTCTCTGGACCTGGAGTTCATTAGCTGAGAAATATGATGATATGAATGTCTTCAAAGTCTAGGAGTTGTACTTTACTCAGGACAAAAGAGCACCCCTCAGTCGACCAATGGCAATGTTGTGCTACACTGTCTTTGTCTCCTGTGTTACGTTGTTTCGCTTTTATAGATGTACATTGTCCTGAGATCACATTTCATCAGAGGGACAATCAATCAGGAATAATAAGTATTGCATTTCAGAACGCCAGTAGTCCTGCAGTGTAAGGTCGGCCTCGGCCTCGTCACTCTTTGTTATTTCTGTCTTCTCTCCTCAGGGTTACAGCTTGCTCTTCTTACTGTTCGTGCTCTACATGCACACCGCATGGTTTCCTTTATGTAACACCTGCTGAGTAATACTCTCGCTGGTAAGAGGCGCGTTCATGCTGTAGGTCAGTCAGGAGGTAACATGGAGCGTTTGCCTGAAAGCTGCAGAGAGGAAGACCAGGAAGCTTCACAGGCTAAATGTTCCCCCATCTCACCTGACCTGATGATAAGCCAGGAATATTCCACATTAAACTGTTATCTGCTGAGATTCAAATGATCTATTACAATCAAATCATTGTTGGATCTCCTATTGGTTTAGAGGTCAGCTGAAAAATAAAAAAGATACCAAGATAACAAACAGGAACAAATAGGGAAAAAGTACCAACAGTGTGTGGTCATCTTATTCTTTTGTTTTGCTACTTCTTTTGTTTTTGCATATATTGTGTATGTGTGTTTGTAGATGGGAAGAGGAGTACACAGCCAGGATGGACATGCAGGAGAAAGTGGCTGAACTGGAGGAGGTAAGGGGACTTGTGTTGAAAACCTTACTCTATATATTCAATTTTATAAATTAAATGATCAAAGCAGTCTGAGCTGCACCTTCAGTTATCATCTTACTCAAATATTCAGGATGTGTGTGTGTGTGTGTGTGTGTGTGTGTGTGTGTGTGTGTGTGTGTGTGTGTGTGTGTGTGTGTGTGTGTGTGTGTGTGTGTGTGTGTGTGTGTGCAGGACCTGCAGGAGAGCGAGGTGTGTCAGGATGAGCTGGCGATGAGGGTGAAGCAGCTGAAGGCCGAACTGGTTCTCTTCAAAGGACTCGTCAGCAACGTAAGTCTGCTGCCAGCTGTGGTTAGCATCATTTTTCAAATGTTTAAAACTGACTATCGGATTCAGAAATGTAGAAGAATTGTTTTCCCTTTTGATACATTTATTTGTTATGCCTCCATCCAATGGCCTACTGTTTCAAGTTGTCAGAAATGTACACAAATGGAAGAAGTAATCCGTTCTCTCTCCATCAGAACCTGTCAGATCTGGACAGTAAGATCCAGGAGAAAGCCATGAAGGTGGACATGGACATCTGCCGCCGCATCGACATCACCGCCCGTCTGTGTGACGTCGCCCAGCAGAGGAACTGTGAGGACATGATCCAGATGTTCCAGGTATGTTAGGGCTGGTAAAAGGCCTGAAACAAGTCCTCCACCTTCAAACCAACACGCGTCTTTTCAGCAGGTGGCCACGCCCCCCTCCACTCTGAGTGGCCGGTCCAGGAAACCAAGCGGCCAGTCGGCAAAGGGCGGAGACGGAGACGAACTGAGCATGTCCGAGAGCGAGGGAGGCGGGGCTAAAGACGAAGAGTCCTGCAGCACGTCGGCCAATCAGATCAACGAGCAGATGCAGAGGATGCTGAATCAGCTGTAGGTTTCTTTGCTTATAATCACACACTTACTGATGTTAAACCATTTTGATTACATACCGTGTGTGTGTGTGTGTGTGTGTGTGTGTGTGTGTGTGTGTGTGTGTGTGTGTGTGTGTGTGTGTGTGTGTGTGCGCGCGCAGGAGGGAGTGTGAGTTTGACGATGACTGTGACAGTCTGGCCTGGGAGGAAACAGAGGAAACCCTTCTGCTCTGGGAGGATTTCCCTGGATACCCACTGGGAGTGGAAACACAGGGAGAGGTGCGTGCATACTAATCCTGACAAATAGAGTTCAGTTCAGTATTATTCTGAAATAGCTCAAAATAAGATCAGACAAAAACACCAGGCAAAACAAATTCTATCTGATTAACATATTGGGCTTCTACAAAAAGAATGTAAAACAGGTAACATAGTTTTCTGTTTTTACTGTGTTTAGTCACAGAAGCACTTAATTGTTTTACTTTCAAATCATATTGACCCTTATTGAAGCCAACATGAGTGTTATAAGTTAAACCTCTGTCATAAAGTAAATAAAGTACAAGAATAGACTATTTAAATAGAGAATTCATTGTTACCCTCAAGTATTTCATCTTGAATTACTCAAAACCACAAATAGTAATATATAGACTTTTTGCACAACTTTTTATTTTGTATTTTTGTATTTTACTATATATGTTGCATTGTTGGAGGAGCTCAGGTCAGAAGAATGTCATTGCCATTTCTGCACTGTAGCGTTGTGCATATGACAATAACACCTTTGAATAGTGAAACATATCAACATTAGAGGAAACTAAACCCTTCAGCAGTTTTAATGCGTGCTGTGACGCTCGGTGTTCCCTCTCCGTTCAGATGTCCCCTGTCCCCTGTCCCTCTGTCCTGACCTGATGCACTGTGGTGTTTGAGTTCAGTCTGGTGACGCTCCAGTCTTTCCTTGTGACCTGTAAGCCGTTTTTAACCAGATAATTCAAAGAGGCTAAGGACCTGATCTACTTAGTGAGGAGCTGAAAAGAAAAGAAAGCAGATTATCTTAACTCACCTGTGATACACTCACACCGGTTGTCTTCTTTTCGCTGCTCAAAGATCACTTTTTGACAGTATCATAGTATTTCAATTAATCTGTCAACTCTTCAATATTTGTGTTTCTTTTAGTTATGGTCACTTATTTAAAATAAATTGGTTAAGACCAGTTTATTAGACAGTTGGAAAACGTACCTTCATATACTTGAACTTCTCAGTCGCTATATAATTAAGCATGGGTTGAGTGAGTAGTTCAAGTATTTTGATGTCAATGTTTTCCTGAATTGTCACATCATTTGTGAAGCATCTAAAGACCAAGCAAATCGAATCAACTAATATACTGTTGGATTTTCATAAATACTCCAACATTTCAAAAAATGCTTACCAAGTTTGTAAGAATGCACTCTTTTGTTATTTGGCTTTACTCAATAAACTCTACAACATGGACTTTTTTTTCTTTTAACAGCCGTTATCTGCAAAACGTTTTATAAATATTGAAATATAATGACTGCTGCTAACTCCAGTCCTGTTGTTTCCACTCTCTGCCTGCAGCTGCAGCAGCATGAGGAGTCCATCGAGGAGGTGATCAAAGACACAGAGTGCATGTTCAGATCCAGAGAGAAGGAATACCAGGAGACCATCGACCAGATAGAGGCGAGTCTGTTTCCATGCATTCTGTGTATTACGTTACATTGTGAGGATTCACCTCTCATACTGGGTCTAAAGACTGGTTTCCATAATGTTTTATTATTGGAACTGACGTATTCATGTTTTTATTAGAAGATTAGAGTTAACATTTTGTTTGGACGGTTGTTGGGTTTACCATTTAAATTTGTTTCTCTCTGTCATTTTGGCATGTTGATGTTGAAATCATTACCTGTCAACCACAATTGAGGAAGAATTTAAAATGTAATGTATTTTATCTGCAAACTGTGTCTGTGCAAGAATCCCAATTTTAAACCCATGATAGGATGTTTCCAGCTGATATGCACCTTGGAAGCCATAGTTACCATCCACACTTTTATCCTTGTCTTTTCCAATCAAAGATCCAGATATTTTCCAACACATTTCTTAATCTTTAGCACTGATAATTCCACTGAAGAGTTTCAGGATGAATGTCATTTAAGTTATGTCATTGCTCCAACTGCGACTCACGTTACAATTTCTTATGGGAAAAATTACTGGCTTTCACTTCCAGAAACAGAGGAGCAAAAATAGCTTCTCCCATTTCACAACATAAAATAGTATTAATGCTGAGTGTCTAGTGTCAGTCATAGAAATGTAACTCTGGTTTTGTTTCCCCTCCTGTTCAGCTGGAGCTGGCTACAGCTAAGAGCGACATGAACCTCCACCTGCATGAGTACATGGAGATGTGCTCCATGAAGAGAGGCCTGGACGTCCAGATGGAGACCTGCAGGAGACTCATCACACAGAGCGGAGACGGGTTTGTTTTATATAACTTCCTTATCAATAAACAACACTTCAGTTCATCATGCTTCTAGTTAATAAGAAAAGTAGCCTACTGAGCTTATTATCAATACATGGTGTCAGGTCCATACCACACAACCTTCTCCAGGAACACCCAAGTAAACAATACAACTTGCTGTTGTGTCACGTCGGCCGGACGTCGACAATGACGATATAGGAGCGAAAAATCCAGATCTGCTTGTTAGCACCCCCCCCCCTTTTTTTTTTTTAGAGGTGTGGAGGAAAAGAGAGAGGGTTTTGTTTTCTGACACTTTGTGAGTACCCCGACACACCGGGGAAACATATTTAGTTATAAAAGACATAAAAAAGTGCATTTTGCATGATAGGTCCCCTTTAACAAAATGTGTACACAACACAGTACACAACATTAAAGTTTTATAAATAGGTAGGTTGTATTGTTTACCTTTGTTATGGGTGAAGGTCATGTTACCTATTTAAACTAATGAGCAGTCCATCATCAAGATGATTGTAAAAGGCCAAAATACATAAACAATGTAGTGTTTGACCTGAAAAAGCAAAGGTAAATTATTCAGTGTGGATTCAATGTTGAGGAAACATTTATGCTGCAGACAAAAACTAGAGTTCAGACACTCTTCTCCCTCTGCAGGAAGTCGCCCTCGCTCATGCCCCTGACGGTGGACGACTCCGACAGCGAGGAGAAGAAGATACCCGCCCTCCCCGGCGAGTCTGAGACGAGCAAACCTTACTGCAATGCTGCCACCCCCCTCCTCACCTGGAGGAAACCCTGAAACACACACACACACACACACACACACACACACACACACACACACACACACACACACACACACACACACACACACACACACACACACACACACACACACACACATACTGCTGGTAAATAATCACTCCAAATCTCTTTTCTTCATTCAGTGCCGAGTTTAAATTGTGGTTGTTTTCACTCACCATGAAACTTCCACACACCTAAAGTGATTAGGTGTACATCTGCTGCTTTAAAACCAGCTGATGTCAAATGTTCTCTTTGAAAGCATCCAGTCTGATGTTTGCTCATTTTCACTTGCCGCCAGCCTGAGCAGGAAAATTAAAACAAAGAAAGAAAACCGAATGTGCTTGCAACACTTTTACCTTATGGTAGAATATAGAAAGATTTGAGCTTCATAAAAAAAGCAAAAAACAATTCTCTTGATGTCCCACTGCTGCCCTCCCATGGCTATCAGCTGTAACTGCACCTCAGTGAAGGTCAAACAGAACAAAATGGCACTTAGACATTTTTTTACTGGTTCTGTTTGTTGAATAAAAGGACCATTTTTATTTTGCACAATGACCTTGATATATCTGATTGTTTGCACAGTTTCTGTTCTCATTTATTTCAGCTGCAGGCGCACAGAGAGGCAGCGACGCACAATAAGTAGTTTGCACACTAATGCTCTTTGAAAAGTTTTACTTACTATTTACTATCAAGAAATGCTTTTTCTTACCGTGTGATTTTATTTCATTGTATGTCATTCTGTCATCTGCAAGTATAGCAGAGGTTTCGATCCTTAAATGTGACCCAATTGCCACTTTTCTGGGATATTACTGAACGTTAAGTTAGGATCTAAATTAGAGAATCCTGTTTGACAGATGTTGAACAATCAAAGCCTTTCTTGCCTTAAACTGATTCCCCACATTTTAGAAGTATCACCCCTTCTCTGCACTAAAGTGAAAGTTATTCAGGAACACTGTCCAGAAAAGGCATCATTAAGCAATTCATCTTTTTATTAATTAGTAATTATTTTAAAAGTGCATATTTGCGAACTCCACCTCAGATTTCTGAATGTGAAATAGACATTCACGATAATAAAGTAGCTGCTTAGAAAGCTTTAAATAGAGTGTCGGCCATATATGAGGCTTTCCTCTGTTATGACAGAAGTTGAAGTAGTTTTCTTATATTTTGCCCGGTGAACATTTTGCATTGTATTTTATGTCTGCATCTGCCAGTGGGCCATCACGATTACAGTAGGCATATTAATATTAAATTCCTCAACAGAAGCTTGATAATTAGGTGGAAAAAATATCTGCCTATATTGGATATCGGCAACGTCCAATGTCAAGCATTCCTAATTTCAAACAATGATTTATTTGAGGAGATTTTTAGATAATGTTTCTTTAGATCCATCACAAAAACTCTTTAAGCCTAATCTAATAGTTTATCTTAGATTTTGGGAAGGCAAGTTGTATAAAGGACAGATATAGTATTGTAACTAATGTTTAATTTGATTTATTAATCCTGCAATTACTTTCTAGAGAATGTCAAATAGGAAGAGTAAAAATGACTTGATAGCCAAAAGCTTATTATCTTCAGTTTACCACCACAGAAGACTCAAACAAGCAAATATTCATACTTGAGGGTCTGGAACCGGTGAAATGTGGGGCATTGTTGCTTTAAAATAATTACAAGCAATTCAAAATGCTTAGAAATTATTTTCTGTCAATTGATTAAACAACTAATTGTTTCAGTTCTGACAGATCAACCTATAATTAATATGCTAATGGCATGTGTAAAGAAAGCATTACTCTTGAAACTCCTATGTAATATGTTATGATGTGATACTATTTAAAGTTGTTTGGCAACAACAGAAATCTAAAGGGCATTTTAATCTTTAATTTTACAAAAGTTAAAACCTATTTTAAGAATTTACAGTTTGTAAAGGATAAATAATACTGTAACTAATGTATATAACAGGGCTGTGTATAATGCTTGTAAGCTTCATGTTCTATAATGTAAATTAAGCAAAGCTCAATGCAAATAAGCATTGTATTTATACCTTTCATTTAATATTTACATCGCTATTACTCTCAACTAATGTAGACGTATTTAGGTATCATATCAGTTCATTGAGTACAATTTGAAAAGGGTTGTCTTTGTGGTTTCAGAGCGAATGCACCTGCAACAATGATACAAAGTGAATTTAAGCTGAGTTTCCCAGTTTCCTGTGAGTTTATGAGTGTAAATACGCAGAGGAAAGAAGCCATTTTGCTGGAGGTGTTTTGAGAAATAAGGAATATATTTTCAATAGCTTGTGCCTGCTTTTCTGTCTTTGTTGATATGAGTGTTCCAACGTTCCTCCCTTCAAACACTGAAACATGTTTCATCCAATGAATGTCTGCTTAGTTAATAACCTGCCATGTTCACCTGGTAAACAGATCAAATAAATGGACTTCAATGTAAAATAATTCCTTTTATGTCAAGGGAAAGCAAAGCTAAGGCAAGTGAACACTTAAAGCGAAGCAAACATCACCCACCTCATGAAACTGTGTAAGTGCTGCTTTAACTGAACTGTTCTATACTATCTGAATGTAAATAACATCTGAAAACTGAAATAAATCAAATTGTGTCAAAGATTTAAAGGCCTCATGAAACATACACGGCAGGACGCAATACATTGTAATGCATTTGAGCAAAGCACGATGAACACTGCTGTAATAACCATATTGTTGTCAAAATACTGTATAATGTGCAGATTGGATCGCCTTCTCTCTTCACAACTCAAACAACATATTCTTTTTTAATCAGGTCTTTAATGTTTTCTTTCTGTCACGAGACTGAATGTTTGATCAATTTAATGAAATATTGCACAGAATAAAAAACATTGAAAGAGAGTGTTTGAATGATTAACTCAATGAAGACTATAAAATGTACTATTTGTCCTGGGTTGGTTACTTGATCCTTACATTGGATCTACATTTCCTTTACAGACTAAAATGTTACATGTATAAAATACCTTGAGAATAACTCAGTTCTGTCTCATTACCTGTCTAACAATTGAACAAATGTATTTTTATGTCATGCTTATTTCTTTGAAATACTATACTTTCACATAATGTTATTTTAATAGCATAAAACATATTTTGTGTGACTATTTATTGCATAAAAACCTTTTATTGCATACACTGAAATACTTTAAATATGTTTGTGACATAATAGAACATTCTGATTAACTACATACAAAACTTCTTATGTCGTTTTTCATGATATTTACAACATACTATACTACGTCGTTTTTTATGACATTTCTCGACATAGGGGTATTCAATTAAAATTCATCGAGGTCCAGTTCGAGAACATTTCCTCAAGCAAAGGTCTGGAACATCATAATGTATAGATATATTTGAAAATAAAAGAAAATCGACATATACATGCACACACAGTGACATTTGACCAGGAGGTGAACTGAGTAGCAGTCTACACTCCATATTAAGGTCTGTTCGGAGACTTGAACCAGCTCCCAGTCCAAGCCCCTATGACTGAACCACTGCTGGACACATAGTAGTTTTGTCGAAAATATCAGAGAAAAAAAGACATAGTATGATGAAAACATTCATAAAAACGAAATAGTACGTTAAAAAAAATCAGACAAAAAGGACATAATATAGTATGTCGAAAAAATTAATAAAATACATTATAGTTTGTTGAAATTTTTTTTTAAAAGACATGGTATAGTATGTCGCAAATATGTTTTTTAAAAAGGGATAGTATAGTATGTCAAAAATAAATAAAAAAAAGACATAGTATAGTCAAAAATATAAAGAAAACGACATAGTATGTTGAAAATATTTTTTTAAAAGGCAGAGTACTGCATGTCGAAAACATCAGAAAAAACGACATAGTAAAGTATGCTGAAAAAAAATTACATAGTACAATATTTTGAAAATATAAAGTATAGTATTTTGAAAATATAAAGTATAGTATTTTGAAAATATAACACTATACTATATTGTCTTTTGGGATATTTTCGACATAAAATACTACGTCGTCTTTCTTTATTTTCGACATACTATGTCGTTTTTTCTCATATTTTTTTTGGCATAGCCTACTATGTCGTCTCATGGGATATTTTCGACATGCTATAAAATGTCGTTTTTCATGATATTTTCGACAAAGTATGTAGAAGTAAGATATTTTCAACATACTATGTCGATTTTTTTTTTTCAATATATTATACTATATCGTTTTTTCTGATATTTTCGACATAATATCCTGTGCCTTTTTTAAATATTTTTTCTACATACTACACCATGCTTTTCCCCCCCACATACTACAATATGTAGTGTTTTCTGATATTATCGACAAATTACAACATTTTGCAAATGTTTAAGATACTTTTCAATGTGTTTTTACTGCATATTTACAAACATACTACACCAGAGGTGCCCAGTTCGTCGATTCGTTGGTGACGTCATCACGTGTGTTTTACGCGCCGTTAAGCTCCAACGTTATTGGTCTTTTTATCGGTACAGGAGACATTTAAAAAAATATGTCATATGTATTATTGCTACAAAAACATTATATCGCAGTCTTAGTGTCGCCAACTCTTTTCTAATATGCAAAAAGACAAACAAATGCGTCTATGATGTATTTTCGATCAGACGAGATCTCTCTCCCCCGTCTGTGTGCGAGGGGGCGGGGCAGTTTACACACACGCAGCTGCTACATGCAGCAACACACTGCGGAGATGGCGGAGAGAACGCGCTCCGAGGTGTGGTTAAATGTTACCAGTCTCGATGTGGACAATGCTCGTTGCCTAAAGTGCAATAAGAGTTTAGCATGTCAGGGCGGTAACACGAGCAATTTGTCTAAACATTTAGCAAAAGTGCACCACATTCAGACGGAGGAATGCACCGGGTTCGACTGTCTTTCTAGTTGCTCTGTAGCCCCATCCACGAGTAACTTTTCCACGTCAGGTGTTATGTATGCTAGCAGCAACACATGGAGTTAACTCAATTATACAAACATGGGTTAATGATAAGAGGTAACTGAGTTATTTATTTTGTTAAAGTTTCAGCTATTCTGTTTACAGTTCTGTCATCAGATTATTTAATACAAATTGTTAAAGCATTGTTGTTTCTTTTGATGTGAAATATTATTTATTTAATTAATAAAAAGCTATGTTAATTTTGTTCACAATGTGTTTAGTTAATTTAATAATATATGTATTTTTGAATCAAGTATTCATCTTTATTGTCTTCATTGTTAGTTTCCACATGCCTAAAACAACCTCAAGCTAAATCTAAATAAGAGCGTTTGAGAAATTGTGCAAGGCATACAGTAGCAATAGTCGATTAATCGTTTCATTAATCGATAGATTAATCGATTATCAAATTAGTCGTTTGTTGCAGCCCTAATGTAGACTGAGGCATCTGCCAATTTTTACAAATCTCTTCTACATTTTAACTTTTTTCTAGAGATTGTCAGAAGACCCACTGGCTCCATCACAAGGGTCTGTGTCGCCCCAACACAGAGAACGTGGGCCTGCCCTTCCTGATCAGCGTGCCAGAGTCCCGCCTCTCCTACGCCCGCCTCACCCAACTGCTGGAGGGCTACACCAGGTACACTACTTTTTAGATTACAAAATAAATTGCATGTTACAACTACTCGTATTCAACAGGGATTCATAAATATCGTTGTCCCTGTCATTTAAAGATCTCTGCAAGGAATCACCCACTTTAAAAATGCAGTCCGCTGTCAGTTAATGTTGATCTTCTCTGTGCAGGTTTTCCGTCAACGTGTTCCAGCCTCCTTTCCAGTCAGACAGGACATCCCCCGAAACAACCCAGTCCCGCACTGACCTCCCCCCAATGCCAGCAGACTCTCCTGAGGGCCCTGGGTCCGGGGATGAGGCTGTGGGTGGCAGTAGTGTAGGAGAAGCTGATCAGGATCTGGAGAGCCCCCCCCTGCTGCCTGAGGCCCAAGCAGAGTCCGCTCAGGCCTCAACGCTCCTCTCCGGGCACTCCCTGTCCACCACACGGACTGCAGACTCAGGATTCTCTGAGCCGATCTCCTCTGCTTCCTGCTGCTCTCTGGACCATCTTGCAGAGAAAGAGACGTCTTGTGAGAAAGCAGTGCGCCCGGAAGGTAATAATAAAGCTTAACATTAACTCAGAACCCCAAGCAGTGTTTTGTTCCTGTCACATTAAGTTATTCACCTCTATGGATCATAGCTGGGATTAGGGAGGACTCAAGTTTATGTTGTGTACTATAACACACCACCAAAATCATAAAGTGCTTGTTGAATCTTGCTGGTTATTCATTTTCCAAAAGTAGGCAAGAGTGGGTATATAAAAAAACAAGTATCCACAAGTGTTGCAAATATTGGAAAAAAACGGTCAATCTCCGCCGAGTCATTCAAAGCTTATGAATTGAACTAAGCAACGTAGAATGTTTGCTTTGTACAGGATATTGATATTACAAACCAAAACCTTGAATTAGACATGTTGAATACATGTTGAAATATGACTATTTAAAGCTAACATTTGGTTAGGCCCAGATATTGTCAGGCTCTGGGTACAGATTATTCAGTCAATTGGCAATTTGAGAATTTGATCATTTATTTTGTTTAAAGTTTCTGGCTATGATTAATGTTGTAATCAAACATGCTTTGATACCTGCCAATCTGGAGGTGTTTTTATATGCCATTTTCTTAATGTCTTTCATTTTTGTAAAGCACTTGAAATTGCCTTGTGATGAAAGATGCTATCTAAATAAACTTACCTTGCCCTGCCTTAACAAAGGGGTTACATTGTTCAGATATTTGTTTAAATATTTATATAGATCATTTGCTTTCTCTACATCCCTTTAGTCCTCAATCTTGTCATTTGTTTACAGCTGCAGTAACAGGCTATCAGCAGCCAAGTGAATCAGCATCGGGTCACGCCAGTCAGTTCTACATCGCTGTGCTGGACTACAACAACAAGGAACAGAGGCTGGATGAAAGAGGTACACCCAGAATGTCCTTAAGTACTGATATTCAGTTGGATTCTTAGTAACCCTATTCTCATGTATGTTTTTGTCGTGATTTGCGGAATTATAGTTACTCCATAGTAATGTTTTAAGACCGTAGTTTCTGGTGTACTACACAGAGTTCCCGTTAGAATATTTTTTCGCCGGTCAACATGTCCGTTAAAGTTTAAATCTTCCGGACAACATTTGAAAAGTGCCGGTCAAAGGTCTTCTTTGTTATTTATTGAACAAATTGATATGATTCGATATTAAACAAACTAATTATAGTAAATTAACTATTCAAAAGTGTACAGTAATTTACAATAACACAGGAATAATAAACGGAGTGCTCTCTTTCTCTCCTGACAGCCCGTCAGTATCATGCAGCTCTCGGATCAGTAATGAGTGACCCGACAGTAAAACTAAACATATCTGTAACTATTTACGGTAGTTTGAGAGGTAATTAAAATAGCTACGTGTGATATTCTAACCTGAAGTGTGTGTTTTGTTCCGCTCACCACTGCATGTGATTATGCAGAGCTGCGTGTCGGCTCGTCTCGTTTTTCAATAACTTTTGGAAATAAATAAATACATACCGGTAAATAAGTATAGAAACCAGGTCGAATTTGTCAAATGTATTGAACTGGTGATCACAGTTTGACAGCTATAGGCCTACAGCTTTCATGTGCGGAGGCGATTCACAATCAGGCCAGCTGTAGAGAAGACCCTCTCAGCTGGAACGGAGGTCGCGGGTATAGCATGGTATAGCATGTACAGTGGGGCAAAAAAGTATTTAGTCAGCCACCAATTGTGCAAATTCTCCCACTTAAAAAGATGAGAGGCCTGTAATTTTCATCCTAGGTATACCTCAACTATGAGAGACAAAATGAGAAAAAAAAATCCAGAAAATCACATTGTCTGATTTTTAAAGACTTTATTTGCAAATTATTGTGGAAAATAAGTATTTGGTCACCTACAAACAAACAAGATTTCTGGCTCTCACAGACCTGTAACTTCTTCTTTAAGAGCCTCCTCTGTCCTCCACTTGTTAACCGTATTAATGGCACCTGTTTGAACTCGTTATCAGTATAAAAGACACCTGTCCATAACCTCAAACAGTCACACTCCAAACTCCACTATGGCCAAGACCAAAGAGCTGTCAAAGGA